>NW_006282375.1:176022-179325 GCF_000327345.1 Myotis davidii
CCATCTTGGCTGGCAGTTAATTTGCATATCACCCTGATTAGCCAATGGGAAGGGTAGCGGATGTACAGCTAATTACCATGTTTCTCTTTTATTAGATAGGACTAGAGGCCCGGTTCATGAAATTCATGCATGGTGTGTGTATCCCTCAGCCCATCATGCACCCTCTCCAATCTGGGGACCTTCAAGGGATCCCAGTGGTATCTGCCTAAACAGAAATTGGACATCCCTCACCCAATCCAGGACTGCTGGCTCCCAACTGCTCGCCTGCCTGCCTGCCTGATTGTCCCCTAACCACTCTCCTGCCAGCCTGATTGACACCTAGCTGCTCCCCTGCTCACCAAATTGCCCCTAACTGTCCTCCCTTGCAGGCCTGGTCACCCCTAAGTGCCCTCCCCTGCAGGCCTGGTTCCCCCGCAACTGCCTTCCTCTGCAGGCCTGGTTCCTCCCAACTGCCCTCCCCTGTTGGCCTGATCACCCACAACTGCCCTCCCCTGCCGGCCATCTTGTGGTGGCCATCTTGTGTCCACATGGGGGCGGCCATCTTGTGTGTTAGAGTGATGGTCAATTTGCATACTGCCTCTTTATTATATAGGATAGATAACTTTACTGTATCCATTTAAGGTGTCACACATGTGCTATTTTGTTTCATTTTTATAATTTGAGGTGAAATTCAATTACATACATTTAATCATTTCAAAGTGTGCAATTCAGTAATATTTTGTGCACAGTTCCATGGTACTTAGTGTTCAAAATATTGTGCAACCGTTAGATTTATCTTGTCTCCAAAAATTTTCATCATGCCATAAAAACAGCCTGTATCCCTTAGGTAATCACTCCATATTATGCCCTCTTCCAATTCCCTCTCCAAAGCATGTTAAATTATGTAAAATAATTTTTTGCATCTATTGAGATCATCCCATATTTTTCCACTCTATTCTATTAATGCTGTGCATGTATTACTTTTCTTGAACCACCCTTTTATTATCTTATATAATAATGAGCTAATATTCTAGTTAGATCAAACAGCAAATGACCATCCAGACGACCTTCCGGACGAAGCTGGGGCTGCGAGGGCTGAGGCAGCCAGGGCTGTGAGGGCTGAGCCCTTTGCACAAATTTCCTGCATTGGGCCTCTAGTAAAAATGAATTATTCTTGCTCATGGCATGTAACCCTTTTAGGTTTAGTTGTTTTTGGTTTTTTTGTTTTCTTTCTTTATTCTCCTTGGTAGCAGAGTAAGGCTTACTTCATAAAATACAAAATATGTTAGAAAACATTCCAGCCTCTTCTAATTCTTGGAAGAGGTTTAGTTGGATTGACATGAACTTTTTGTCAAATGTTTTCAAGAATTTAACAGTAAAGACTGCTGGTTCTAAACTTGCCTTTGTTGGGAAGTTTTTCATTATCAATGCAAACTTTTAAATGGTCATAAGGTCTGTTTAGATTTTCTGTTCTTAAGTCAGTTTTGGCATTTGTGTCTTCTATGAATTTGTTTATTTCATTTAGGTTATCTAATTTGTAAGTATACATTTATCCATATTATTATTTTACAACTAGAGTCCCAGTGCACAAATTTGTGAATGGGTGGGGTCCCTCTTGGTGGCCTGTAGGGATTGGGCTGAAACAAGCAGTCTAACACCACCTGCAGCTCCTACCTGCTGCTCCCGCTCATCCTTGCCCCACTGTGCCTGCTGCAGGCTTGCACCCAATCAATCCCCATCTGGACAGGCTTGCGCTGTCACAGCAGCCTGGGTTGAAACCAACTTTAGCTCTGAGGCTCCAGCTCTTAGGCCTCCGCTGCTGAAAGCAGGTTTCTGGCCTTTGTTTACCTTCTATATTTGAAACAATGTTGTGATCCTGCTGGCTGGAGCCTGGCAACTAAAGCAGGTTTCTGGGGTCTTGTTTAGCCCTGTGCCTGGCGCCCTCCCAAGGGGAGTCACCTGTAGGATTGGGCTGAAACCAACTCTCTGACATCCCCCAAGGGGTCCCTAATTGTGAGAGGATGCAGGCCAGCCTGAGGAACTCCACTGGTACACAATTGGGCCAGGGAGGGAAAGCGGGAGGGCTCCAGGGTGTGTCTGACCCATCTTGCTCAATCCCGATGGGCTGGACCCCAGCAGCAAGCTAACTTACCAGTTGGAGCATCTGCCGCCTGGTGGTCAGTGCATGTCATAAAGAGTGGTTGAGCAGCTTTAGCATATCATTAGCATATTATGCTTTGATTGGTTGTTCAGTTGTTCTGCTGTTCGGTCTATTTGCATATTACCTTTTTATTATATAGGATAGTATTATTCCTTTAAGGTTGGTAATAATGTCTCTTCTATTTATGATTCTACTAATTTTAATCTTCCCTGTTTTTTCCTTAGCCAGACTACTTAACTATTTTTAAATTTGTTATACCTTTTCCAAGAACCAGCTATTGATTTTGTTAATTATCTCTAGTGTCTTTTCATTTTGTATTTTATCTCTGCTCTAATCTTGATTGTTTTTATCCTATCGCCAGGTTTATGATTAGTATGACTTTCTTTTTCTAATTCCTTAAGGTGTGAAGTTAAGTTACTGATATAATGGTTTTTAATGTAATCATTTGCTGCTATAAATTTATCTATAAACACTGTTTTCACTGCTTTCCATTCATTTTGGTATATTGTTTTTTTCCCCCATCATTTATAACTAGAGGCCCAGTGCACAAAAATTTGTGCACTCGGGGGGAAGGGGGAGCGTCCCTCAACCCGGCCTGTGCCCTTTCGCAGTCTGGGACCCCTCGGGAGATAACGACCTGCTGGCTTAGGCCTGCTCCTGGATGGCAGAGGGCAGGCCCATTCCCTAGGTTCAGCCCCTGGTCTGGCTCAGAGCAGGGCTGATGGGGAGGTTATGGCTCTACCCCCTCACACACAGAGCAGGGGGGATCAGGGGGTTGGGGGGCTGCACCCTGTCACACTCAAGGCAGGGTCGATGGGCAGGTTGCGGTGCCACCCCCTGTCACGCACAGAACAGGGCCAATCGGGGTTGGGGCTCTGCCCCTGTCATTCACAGAGCAGGGCCCATGAGGGGGTTGAGGAGCTCCCTGCATCACTCACAGAGTAGGGCCGATAGGGGAGTTGGGGCACCGCCCCCTGTCACACCCAGAGCAGGGCTGATCAGGGGGTTGGGGCACTGCCCTCTATCACCCACAGAGCAGGGCTGATCAGGGGGTTGGGGCGCCACCACTCTCACACTCAGGGCAGGGCCAATGGGGAAGTTATGGCTCTACACCGTCACACACAGAGCAGGGCCCGTGGGGCCGGGGGGTTGGGGTGCTGCAT
>NW_006282375.1:179701-193352 GCF_000327345.1 Myotis davidii
TTCTGAGCTTCCAGCTCTTAGGCCTCCGCTGCTGAAAGCAGGTTTCTGGCCTTTGTTTACCTTCTATATTTGAAACAATGTTGCGATCCTGCTGGCTGGAGCCCGGTGACTAAAGCAGGTTTCTGGGGTCTTGTTTAGCATCTATATTTGTAACGTAGTTGCTTAGAGTTGCAGCTCAGAGGGCGGCAGTGGCAGGGAACATTGGAGTCCTCCGTCACTGAAGCAAGCAAGCTGCAGGTTACCTTCCAACTGCCTGGCTGCCAGCCGCCATCTTGGCTGGCAGTTAATTTGCATATCGCCCTGATTAGCCAATGGGAAGGGTAGCAGTAGTATGCTAATTACCATGTTTCTCTTTTATTAGATAGGATATTTCTTTTCTAATGTATCTTGGGATTTATTCTTTGACCCATTGTTTGTTTAAGTGTAGGCTGTTTAATTTCCACATATTTGTGAATTATACACTTTTTCCTCTAGTACTGATTCCTAACTTCATTTCATGTGCTCCGATAAGATAATTCATTCAATTGTTTCAATAATTTTAAATTTATTGAATGCGTTTTGTGGCTTAACATATGGTCTTTTTTTTAGAATGTTCTATGTATAAGTGAGAAAAATGTGGATTCTCTTATTGGTAGAAGTGTTCTGTTAACGTCTATTAGACATAGTTTATGGTGTTGTTCAGTCCTATATTTCTTTTTCTTCTATATTTAATTGATAGCTGAATATTAATGTTTCTAATGATTTTTGAAGTACTATTTCTCCCTTCATTCTGGCAATATTTGCTTTATATATTCTGGGACTTTGTGGCTTAGTGCATATACTTTTATAGTATATTAGAGGCCTGGTGCACAAAACTCGTGCATGGAGGGTGGGGTCCCTAAGCCTGGCCTGCACCCTTTCCAATCCAGGACCCCTTGGGGGATGTCTTATTGCCTCTCACAATACAGGACTGCTGGCTCCTAACTAATCACCTGCCTTCCTGCCTGATCACTACTAACCCCTCTGCCTGTCTGCCTGATCGCCCCTAACCACCTCTTCCAGCCTGCCTGATTGCCCCTAACTGATCCCCAACTGGCCTGATCGCCCATAACTTCTCCCCTGCTGGCCTGATCACCCCTAACCACCTCTGCCATACCCTGTACCCAGGACCCAGGATTCCCTCCTCTGGCCAATAGCAGGCACCCATGACCCGGGCAGGCTTCACCCGGACCGGCTGCAGCCGCAGGGGACCATGGGCGAGCAGCTTTGCCTGGGCTGCAGTTGCAGGCACCCAGGACCAACAGGCGGTGGTTTGTGCCTCTCCTGTGCCACAGCCACAGGCGCAGCCACTGGAGCCCTAGACCATGGGGAGGGAGGCTTGTCCCTCTCCTGGGTTGCAGCCTGGCTGGTCCCCATTCCTCTCTCCCCAGTGTTGAGTGTCTGAGCCTTTATGGCTTGATGGTGTGATGATGTGAGGGCGTGGGCGTGATGACCATTTGCCTATTAGCTTTTTGTTATATAGAATTCTTTATTAATTAACACTTCTATTAACATTTAATGACCTTTTTGTCTTGTGGAACAGTTTTCGACTTAAGGTCAACAAAATGCTGGTTTTCTATGTTTTATGCCTTTTTTTGTTACTCAATTCCTTAAATACCACCTTCTTTTTTGTTTGATGTTACAGTTTTTTCTAAAGTAGCCTGTTTATTCCTTTCATTTCTTTATATTTTGGAGTTATTTTCTTAGTGGAAATAACTATTGTCATCTTATATTTATAATAAACTGATTTGAATGTATAACAACCTATATTCATTAGTACACAAAAACATTGCTGTAACACAGTTCTGTTCTTCCCCCTTTATGTTGTTGCTATCATAAATAACCTTTATACATCTGTGCTCATTAATATAGATTATTATTATTTTATTTTTTTAATATATGGGGGAAAAGTAGAGTTGCAAACCATAAAATACTATAATAGTGGCTCTAATATTTACCTACACTTGACCTTTACTAAAGTTTTTTATTTCTTATTTTTTAATTAAATTTATTAGGGTAACATTGGTTAATGATATTATATGATTCAGGTGTATAGCTTTATAATAAATGCATCATCTGTATATTGCATTGCAATCTCACCACCCAAAGTCTGGTCTCTTTCCATCACCAAATATTTGACCCCCTTTATACTCTTCATCCTTCCCCCCGACCCCCTTCAAGTCTGGAAACCACCATACTGTTGTCTGTGTCTATAAGTTTGTTTTGTTTCTTCATTTGTTTCTTTCTGCTTTATACTCCACATATGATTGAAATCATATGGTTCTTATACTTTTCCACCTGACTTTTTTTTTCTTACTTTGCATGATACTCTCAAGATCCATCCATGTTAGGAGTTCATTATTTATTCATATGGTTTTGAGTTACTGTGTAATGTACTTTCATTTCATTATGAAGAACATTTAAAAAATATCATCCAACTGCCTTCTGGTTTCTTGGCTTCTAATGAAAAATAGGCTCTTAAGCTTATTGAAAATCACTTATATGTGATGAGTCACTTATCACTTGCAGCTTGCAAGACTCTCTTGGTCTTTTGCTTTGGACAGTTTGGTTGTAGTGTGTTTCAGTGTGGATCTTTTTGAGTTTGTCTTACTTATAGTTGGTTGAGATCTTGGATATGCAGTCATGTCTTGCATGTTATTTGGAAAATTTCTGGCCATTAATTCTTCAAATATTTTTTCTGTCCCTTGCTTTACCACCTCTTTTTACAGGGACTTTCCTAATGTGTATATTAGTATGTTTAATAACATCCCACAAGTTTTTTGACTCTATTTCTTTTTTCTTTTTTTCCCCTGAAACTCAGACTGAATACTTTTAATTGACTTTTCCACAAGTTTACTGATTCTTCTGCCAGTTCTACCAGTTCTAATCTGTTTTCAAATCCTTCTAGTAAATTTTCTATTTCAGCTATTGTACTTTTTAGTTCTGGAATTTTTATGTGGTTTATTTAACAATTTATTTCTCTTTATCGTTATTGTCTAATTGGTGAGACATAACTGTCCTGGTTTCCTTTAGTTCTTTAGTAAAAATTTCTTTTAGCTCCTATGCATATTTAAGACAGTGTTTAAATATGCAGATATACTTTGCCTAGTATATCTAATGTCTGTACTGTCACATGGAGTTTGGTGAGCAGACTCCCCCTGTGGGTTCTTTTTTTTAAATATATTTTTATTGATATCAGAGAGGAATGGAGAGGGAGAGAGAGATAGAAACATCAAAGATGACAGAGATTCATCAATCAGCTGCATGCCCCCTACTGGGGATCCAGCCCGCACCCTGGGCATGTGCCCTTGACCAGAATTGAACCTGGGACCCTTCAGTCCACAGGCTGACGCTCTATCCACTGAGCCAAACCAGCTAGGGCTCCCTGTGGGTTCTTGTCTTACAAAGTTTGAAGAATAAAATTTGCAGACTAAAAGATTTTTAAGCAACTGTGTAGAAGTTAATGACAAGTGTATACAGACTCCCCCTGGAGAGGGGTCCACCAAAGGGAACCCTCTGAGCGTTTTCCTCAAATGGGAAAAACCTGCTCTAATGGGAAAATAATCTAGTTTAGTCCCTGATTTTCTTTGTCTCTGGGTTTATGAAGGCTGGCAGCCCTTTGTCTGAACATGATACTTTCTAATTGGACCCTGCCTTATTTTATGTCCCCCACACTCTCCTAATTGGCCACTTTCCTGCAGGGTATCACTTTCAAAGCTCAAAGCCCAACCTGGCCCCCTCTTCCTTTTCCCCTTATCTTGTAACATTCCTGTATCCTCTGTGAATGTATGTCTTCCTCCCCCATGGACCCTTTTTCCCTGATACAGACTTTCCTGGCTTTAAACCCCTTTTAGTACTATCTGCGAAACAGTTTATATTACATTTTTCCCCATTTTTCTATAAATTGGGCGTACTTTCTTATTTCTTTGCATACTTCAAAATGTCTTATTAAAAAGTTGACATTTTGTATATTACGATTCAGATGTTGCTACTTTGCACATCAAATTCTTCCCCTTCCCCAAGATATCTTATGCTCTTTGTTGTTGGAATAATTGATTATTTAGTGAATTTTTCTAAACTAAGGTTGTAAATATTGTATACTTTTTCATGTATGATCACTTAATTCTCTCTTCTGTTAGCTTTGTGACCAGCTAGCAATTTTATAGAGATTGCTTTAAACTCCTGGAGCCTAAGTAAGAAAATTTCAAGAAATAGCAAACAGAACAAAATGAAACAAAAATATTTTTCTTGTCTTTGCAAGTTGGTTCTTTCTATTCTTATCTAGGACTTTAAAAATTCTACTTTAGGGTTCAATTCCTGTTTATGTGAACCCTAACAATCAACCAGAATGAAAGATTAGGTTCTTCTCAAGCCGTTCATGAAAATCCTGTAGCCCCAAGCATATGTGTTTTCTTTTGCATTTCCCAGTATACAATGGAGCTTTTCAAATCCCCTATTTCCCACATATCTCCTTCCCAAGACTATTTCATCCTCGGCTTTTTTGTTTTGTCTTTTGCTTGCCCCATCTGTTGGCCCTTGCCCAGTCAGCTTCTGCTAGTATATGATTTTAAATGCTTGCAACATATGCTTCCCAGAAAGCTTCTCCAGCCATGAAAAAATTGGAGGATTGTCAAACAAAGGCAAGCCAATTAACTGATACTTCAAGGCAGCACAGCACAGGCAGAAATGCATAACTACAATTCTTTTAGAACAAGTTCAATATTTCTGCTCTGGCATCAGCAAGCTACTATATCAGACATATGAATTGCTATCCCCGCGATTGCCTCCGACATGGGGATTGGGGGATAGTTGAATAAACAAAATGCATTGCACACTCTTTTTTTCTGAAATGTAGTAGCTTTTTTCTTTACAAAGCATTCCACTGGGTGCTGTAAGTTGTGTGTGTTTTTTTTCAAATCAAGATTAATGATTAGATTCCAGAGTCTCAAAAAGTTGACTCTGATAGTTTTTGCCAACTTAATTATTGCTTTACTGGAGAGACAGATCCTTGAAGCTCTCTACTCAGGCATTCTAAATACCTATTAAAATCTATCTCTCAGTTGTATTTCCTACCTTTGAAAAAATCCCCAAATTTCTGGATTTTCTACATATTCTTTTACTCCAGCTTGCAAAGCTTCCTATTCATTTCCAAGATAATCTTCTTCTCATAATACATTGTTAAGGGCAGCCAGTAATATGTAATATTCTAATAATAACTAAGAGGCAAATGTTCTGAGTCTTTCAAAATCTTTGCCTAAAGCTGTAAGTTCATTAGGCACCTCATAATGTCTCAATGTTAAACCAGGTGACATTTTTACCCAATGTTCTGCCATGCCTAATATTATCTCCATGTTTCCAGCCTCAGATATAACTTATCTCATTTTCTATTGCCTGGACACTAGGTCAATATACAGAGTTTAAAGTTTTATTATATAAACACACCACTTGAATATTCTAATTTTATATTAGTTAGGACAACTACAGCTGTAACAGCCAATCCAAAATCTCAGTGTCTTAACTTAATAAAAGTTTATTTATAATAAAAAGAATTTTTATTGCAGATATTGTGAATGTCTACATATCCTGACTCTGTCCTTGCAATATTATTCTCTTTTAGGCTTAGGGATCTGAGAAAAACATGAAAAGAATAATCTCTAAGTGGAAGCATATACTGTATTCATGGATAGGCAGAATAACATCATTAAAATGTCCATACTATCCAAAGCAATCTATAGATTCAATGCAATTCCTGTCAAGATACCAATAGCATTTTTTCACAGAACTAGAACAAATATTCCAAAAATGTATATGGAACCAGAATAACCACAACAATCTTCAGAAAGAACAAAGTTAGAGGAATCACACTATTTGGTATAAAATTATAAGGCCATAATAATCAAACCAGCATGCTACTGGCATAAAAACAGGCATATAGATCAATGGAACAGAATAGAGAGCCCAGAAGTAAGCCCAAACCTTTCTAGTCAATTAATATTTGACAAATGAGGCCAAAACATACAGTAGGATAATTACAGAATATTCAATAAATGTTGTTGGGGATATTGGACAGATACATGCAAAAAAATGAAACTAGACCACCATACACAAGAATACACTCAAAATAGATTAAAGACTTAAATATTATATTCAAAACCAAAAACCATGAAAATCCTAGAAGAAAACATAGGCAGTAAAATATCAGACATTTGCTCTAGCTTGTTTGGCTGAGTTGATAGAGCATTGGTTTACAGACTGAAGGGTTCTGGGTTTGATTCAGGTCAAGGGATGTTTCTAACTCTCACTCCCTCTCCATTCCTCTCTGAAATCAATAAAAAATATATTTTAAAAATATATCAGACATTTCTTGTAGCAATATTTTTTTCTGCTATATCGCTTCAGGCAAAGGAAATAAAAGAAAAATAAACAAATGGGACTACATAAAACTTAAAACTTTTTGCATAGCAACAGAAACTGAAAAGACAACCTACTGAATGGGAGGACATACTAGTATTCACTAACACATCTGATAAGGGCTTAATATCCAAAATTTATAGGAACTTATAAAACCCAACACCAAATAAACCTGCCAAACAATCCAATTAAGAAATGGGCAAAGGACCTGAATAGATAATTCTCCAAAGAGGATGTAGATGGCTAACAGACTTATGAAAGGATGCTCATCATCATTAATCATCAAAGAAATGTAAATTAAAACCACAATGAGATATCAACTCCCATTTGTCAGTCAGAATGGCTATCATCAATAAATCAACAAACAACACGTGTCCACAAGGATGTGGAGAAAAGGGAACCCTTGTGCACTGTTGGTGGGAATGCAGACTGGTGCAGCCACTATGGAAAGCAGTATGCAGTTACCTCAAAAAATTAAAAATCGAACTGCCTTATGCCCTAGCAATTTCACTTCTGAGAATATATCCAAAGAAATCAGAAACACTAATTCGGAAGAATATATGCAGCCCTATGATCATTGCAGTGTTATTGTACCAAGATTTGGAAGCAGCCCAAGAGTCCATCAGTAAATGAGTGGATAAAAAGCTGTTGTACATTTACACAATGGGATACTACTGAGCCATAAAAGAAAACCTTACCTTTTGTGACAGCATATGGACCTGGAGAGTATTCTGCTAAGTGAAATTAGCCGGTCAGAGAAAGACAATTCCCATATGATTTCATTTATAAATTGAATCTAATGAATAAAATAAACTAATGAAGTTGAGACTCATGGATACAGAGAACAGACTGAAAATGTCAGAGGGGAGGTGGTTGAGAGCTGAGTGAGAAGGAGGAAGGGATTAAGCAAAGAAAAGAAAGGACTCCTGGACAAGGACAACAATACGGTGATTACCAGAGGGAAGGGTGTAGGGCAGTGATGGCAAACCTTTTGAGTTCGGCGTGTCAGCATTTTGAAAAACCCTAACTTAACTCTGGTGCTGTGTCACATATAGAAATTTTTTGATATTTGCAACCATAGTAAAACAAAGATTTATATTTTTGATATTTATTTTATATATTTAAAAGCCATTTAACAAAGAAAAATCAACCAAAAAAATGAGTTCGCATGTTACTTCTGACACGCGTGTCATAGGTTCGCCATCACTGGCGTAGGGGATGGCATAATAAGGTAAAGGGGGGGGGTATAAATAGTAATGGAAGGAAACTTGACTTGGGGCGGGAAATACACTACAATATACAGATGATATATTGTAGAATTGTATACCTGAAACCTATATAATTTATTAACCAAATGTCACCCCAATAAATATATTCAAACAATAGAGATAAAGTTTAAAAATAAAATAAAAAAAAATAATCTCTAAATAGGTTTTAATGGGTAGGATTCAATATGGCATACAGTATTGCTACCCACAATCCTTTGGCAAGAACTAGTCACATGGCTCCAATTTAAATTCAAGAGAGAGTAAGAAATGTGATATTCCTATGACATCATAAAGAGAAAATATGACTAGTCATTAACACATTATACATATAGTTGTTTTAAAATGTGTGTTTAGTAATAAAATATCTGAAGTTGCTCAGATCTATCCCTGGTCTCTGTAATATCTGTCCAATCTTGCATATATTGACTTATTTTCTTAATTTTCTGTTAACTTTATTTCTACTTATCACCTTTCAAGATTATGTGTGAAACCCTGGCCTGTGTGGCTTAGTGGTTGGAGTGTCAGCCCATGAACCGAAGTGTCTCGGGTTCAATACCTGGTCAAGGGCAAATAGCTGGATTGCAGGTTTGATAGCCATCCCTGGTCAGGGCGGGTGTGGGAGACAAACAATCGATGTGCCTCTCTCATATCGATTTTCTCTCTCTATCTTTCTCCCCCTACTCCCTTCCCTTCTACTCTCTCTAAATGGAAAAAATATCCTCTGGTGAGGATTAACAACAATGACAAAAGAGATTATGTGTGAGGATTTCCTACAATCTAAGTTAAATTTGTTATGGAGATTTTTGAGGGGGCTTTTTGCTTTATTTATTTTTTATTTTCTATATGGCTACTAGAAACACTATCATAGTATTTACTGTCCTTGCTGAAATCTTGCATTCAAAAATTGATCTGAGAGCTCCTGTGTACTTCTTAAAAAATACATATTTTTATTTAAGTAAAGTTGGTACATAATCTTATATTGGTTATATTAGTTTCAGGTATACAATATAGTGATTCAACATTTTGTATCATACAATGTGCTCACCCTGTGGCAGGATAGTAAGGAGCTAGGAAAATTCCTGGGCAAGTGGAATGGGGAAACTGAGACAAGAAAATTAAACAAAACCAAACAGTTTGGGCAGCTTGCAGCCAGCTTGTCAATTGCAAGACCTTATCTCCCATAATCAAGGACACAAGAGCAAATGGTTTATACCTCTCCTTCCTAACCACAGAATACATAGCTTAAATCACCCTGGCCTGGGAAAACAGAACAAAGACCCAATTAATGCCATTTATGCCAGTGAAACCCAAGGACAGATGAAGTTGGGAAGAAATAACAAAACTCCCAATAAAGCCAGACAGACCTAAGAGAAAACTAAAACAGACCAAACCAAAAAGTAATCCAAAACTTTCCTATACACTCATTTTTTTATGCATTGGAATATTAAAAATGCACCCTTTCCCTAACCGGTTTGGCTTAGTGGATAGAGCGTTGGCCTGCAGGCTCAAGGGTCCCAGTTTTGATTCCCATTAAGGCAGCGGTTCTCAACCTGTAGGTCGCGTCCCCTTTGGGAGTCGAATGACCCTGTCACAAGGGTCGCCGAAATACATCCTGCTGATCAGATATTAACATTACAATTCATAACAGTAGCAACATTACAGTTATGAAGAAGCAACGAAAATAATTTTATGGTTGGGGGTCACCACAACATGAGGAACTGTATTAAAGGGTCGGGGCATTAGGAAGGTTGAGAACCACTGCGTTAAGGGCATGTACCTTGTTTGGGGGCACGTCCCGAGTAGGGATTGTGCAGGAAGCAGCTGATCGATGTTTCTCTCTCATCGAAGTTTCTAACTCTCTATCCCTCTCCCTTCCTCTCTGTAAAAAAATCAATTATATATATTTAAAATGAACCCTGAAAGTTGATAAATATTCTGAAACCCTTCCCTAAGATTGTCCCCTTCAGAAAAAAAAAAAAAAAAGGATAAAAAGCCCTCAGGACAAAGACTCAATGCGGGCTCCTTCTGCATGCCCATGCCCCTTCCAGGGCATGAATATTTCATTTATAAGGGTCCCCACAAGGCTTGCAACCAGGGGAGCAGCAGGCAGCTGCAACTTGACCAGGGCTCACCCATGTCTCCATGGCCCGCTTTTTCTCTGACTTCCCAGTGAGCTAACAGCAGCCCCGCCTTGGCTCACTTCTTTCCTATAACATTTCTAGAAAGCCAGAACAGAGCACTGTGGTGGGGAGACCCTATTGTTTCCCTGACCCCAGTTTTAAGAAACATACTCTCAAACCCATCTGGACTCCTGTTGTGAAATCTTTCCTACACCAAGTTAAGAACCCACACACTACAGGCAGGCCTGAGGCAGACCTGCTCCAGGCAGGCCCCTGTCCAGTACCAATGCCCCTAATTCTAGTATTCATCTGTCACCATGTAACCTTATTACAATATTGTTGACTATATTCCCCTTCTCCTTTCAACCATTCCACTCACCCCTTCCCTCTGGGAACCATCCCTTTAGTCTCTGTTTATATAAGCTTGTTTTTGTTTTCTTTGTTTGTTTAGTTTTTGGATTCCACATATATGTGAAACCTTATGGTATGTATCTTTCTCTGCTGGGAGTAATTTACACATTCAATACTTTAAGGGATGTTTAAATGTTTTATTCAGATTTATTTTTATTTTCATTCAAGGGGAAAGTTGAGTTGAGTAATATATCCTGCTTTTATTGGAAAATGGAAAGTCAAACCTGAAACAGGAGTAAATCTAAGAACTTTCTTTACTTTTCAATCAACCAATCCTCAAACCACTATAAATTCTCCAATGACTTCAGATTGTAAAATGCAATCAATAAACTTTTCTCAGGATTCACATGGAGCTTCCCCCATGTTGCCATGGCTATGTGAGGGAAGCTCCTGCCCTACTGGAGTGCTTGCTTGGTCACCGGCGAAGTTTCTTCCTCTGTGGCTGCTTGCGCACGCACCAGGGCCAAAAGGCCTGTGTCCCCAGGACAGGTGTCCTCAGGAGCCAGGACACCCCAAGCCTGTAGGTCCACACCTAAGCCTGGAGCGGCCGGGGTCCCAAAACGTGACAGAGGGTATATGTCAAACTGAGGGGCCCCCCTCCCCCCATGCATGAATTTCGTGCACTGGGCCTCTAGTCTATATAATAAAAGCCTAAGTGACCATTACAGCGGAATGACCAGAATGGCCATTTTCTATGATGCGCACTGACCATCAGGGGCAGATGCTCAATGCAGGAGTTGCTCCTTGGTGGTCAGTGCGCTCCCACAGGGGGAGCGCTGTTAAGCCAGAAGCCAGGCTCAAGGCTGGTGAGTGCAGCAGCGGTGGTGGGAGCCTCTGTGTCAGGGCTAAGAAGCAGTGAGCCGAGCGGTAAGGACCAAAGAGCAGGCGGGTAGTAAGGAACAGGCCTAAGCTGGCAGACAGACATCCCCTGAGGGGTCCGGGACTGCAAGAGGGCACAGGCCGTGCTGTGGGATTCCCCCACCCCCCACCGTACACAAATTTTGTGCACTGGGTCTCTAGTATTATAATAATTGTGCACAGTGCCAAGTGGCTTCTTGAAATATCAGGGTGATCACTTTGTATGTATATGATTTTCTAATCACTATGCTGTATACCTGACACTAATACAAAGTAATATTGAATATAAACTGTAATTGAAAATAATTAAAAATAAAAAATTTAAAAAATATACTGCTAGATTTTATTTGTTAATACTATATATAATTTCCTTCTAAAGGCAAAAATAAGATGTATTTGTAAGTTTTTAATTCATCTTAAAGTTTTGATATTAACGTTATTCTGGCTTCATAAACTGAATTGTCTTTCTCCATTAGTTCTTAAAACTCTCTGGTACTGCCACATATATTACTCTTTTGGGATCTAAAGATTCATTTCAGTAATTTTGAAAAACAAGAAAATGTAAGCTAAAATTATTTCTCATCATTTATGTTTTGTATACCATATGTACAAGAATGATGAGATCATCACTCAGTATCTGAAAACAAAGCAAAGCTAGATTTATTATTTATTGTAGTAATAAAAATTGCTAATATTATGTAGGGCTTTTAAAAAGCATTGAATACAGTAATTGAGGAATAATCAGAGATGTGATTAGGTTGTCATCATCTATAGAAATGTGCTTATTCAGGTGAAACTGTTATTTTTGTATTAAATTTATTGGGGTGACATTGGTCAACATGATAATATAGGTTTCAGGTGTGGGTGAAACCATTATTGATTGGTTGACATTTCATGGGATGTTCATCAGAATGAGGCTATCCCTGATTGACTGTCAGAAGAAAGGACTAAGCACTGATTAGTTGGCTTAAAAAAGTGTCTCCACTCTAAGATCAGATATAAATTAAAAATAAGTGGTTTAGTTCTCTCTGCTGAAAGTAAGGGAACAGACTTTATTCAGTACCCCTCCCTTCATTTTGTTTCAGAAATTATTTTTCTGTCTTTTAAAATGTATATAAATCTTTATAATTATTAAATAGGCTCCTTGCCAGTGTCTCAACTCAGGAATGTTTTCTCAAAGGCCCAGGAATCAACTTTGTAAAATGAAAATATCCAGGGATATAGAGCACCTATCTTCTAGATCCTGAGAGAGTAAGGGCATTTCTTCAGTAGGTGCTTTACTCCAATTTGCAATGAGAAGTTTGTTTCTCTTCTGAATAATTCCAACACAGGGGGTCTCCTCAATTACCATGATAAAGTTAGAACAAACTGTGCACCAAAAGGTGCCAAGTCCTTTTATTTGAAGACTAGCTATTGTTCATCTTGAAAATCTATACTAATAAAAGGTTAATATGCTAATTAGACTGGGTCGACTGGA
This sequence comes from Myotis davidii, assembly GCF_000327345.1. Lineage (NCBI taxonomy): Eukaryota > Metazoa > Chordata > Mammalia > Chiroptera > Vespertilionidae > Myotis > Myotis davidii. The sequence goes on from NW_006282375.1 coordinate 192,265, forward strand.
CATCTTCTGGTCATCCTGCCTTCCTTTTGGACAAAGCCATAGTGGCGGGGGCCGAGGCAGAGGCAGTTAGGGGTGATCAGGCCGGCAGGGGAGGCCAGTTAGGGGTGATCAGGCAGGAGGGCAGAGAGGTTAGGGGCGATCAAGCAGGCAGGCAGGTGGTTAGGGGCGCAAGCAGGCAGGCAGGTGAGCGGTTAGGATCCAGAGGTTCCCAGATTGTGGGATTGGGCCTAAACTGGCAGTCAGACATCCTCCAAGGGGTCCCAGATTGGAGAGAGTGCAGGCCAGGATGAGGGGACCCCTCTTCCCCCTTGCACAAATTTCATGCACCGAGCCTCTATTACATACATAATAGGTTGTATCTGCTGAAGTATCTACTAGTAAGAGGATGAGATTCATCCTTTTGGGATTGCCTGTGTGCACATCGCATTCCATTTCAAGGCTTTCTCGATAATACAGCTGTTAGGAAAATATGTTGTTTTTACTTGTATTTCCCAACACCACTAAATAGTTGTTAACTTTTGAACAGATGTAAAACCAGTTGTGTTAATCATTTGTTACCACACTATGCCTTTTCCTAAGTTTTCGGAATTTTGTAATTCTCACATGCTTTCTCTTGCTTCTATAAAGCATCACAGACACTGATTACAGCTTAATCAGCACTCATTGGGTAGGAACAAAGCCCCCCAATAAAGCACACAACCATGAATTCAAACTTTGTGGGTTTTATTTCCAGCCTATCACTTACTAGTTTTATTATTATAGGCAAATTACTTTCCTCTCTATGTACCAGTTTCCTTATTTGTAAAATATATATGTTAATAGCATGTAGTGTGTAGAGTTATTCTGGGGCATTCACATGTAACCAAATGCAACATAGTTGCATTAATTACTTTTAGTAATTCATTTATTTTTATCCTATCTAATAAAAGACAGAAAGGGTAATTAACTGTACCTCTGCTACGCTTCCTATTGGCTAATCAGCGAGATATGCAAATTAACTGCCAACAAAGATGGCGGCCAGCAGCTACGCAGCTGAAGTGAGCAGGATGTTTGCTTGCTCCAGTGATGGAGGAAGCCAAGGTTCCCCT
>NW_006282375.1:193600-203920 GCF_000327345.1 Myotis davidii
GATGTCTTGGGTGAGGAGTAGAGGACTTTTCCCACTTCTCTTTATTATTCACCTAAATTCTTCTTAAAAGGTATAAGGTGTTTGGACTGTATTATACTTAAAAGAATCTTCCTGAATTTGGCAGGAATTGCGTTTGCCAAAATTGGTACCCAAAGCTCTTTAAATCGAATGATGCCTAGTAGAGGTCATGCACCCTTTTACTAGGGTAACTCCTGCTGGGTGACGGTCTCCTGGCTGTTCTGCTTCCTCTGACTGTGGTCCCTGTCTTACCCAGCCCCCCAGGGATCCTGGGCTGCCAGAGGTATGTCTGATTGCCAGCTTAGGCCCAATCCCCCAGGGAGCAGGCCTAAGCCAGCAAGTGGTCATCCCCTGAGGGGTCCCAGACTGCGAGAGGGCACAGGCTGGTCTGAAGGACCCTCCCCTCCCGAGTGCACAAATTTATGTGCACCAGGCCTCTAGTAAAAATATAAAACATAATAGTATTTATTATATAAATTATGATATAATTAAAATAGTGTCTGGCACATAGTAAAGAATATATGTCTTGTCTATTAAATTTAAAAAATAGTCTTAAGCTGTAAGTCTCTTGAACTTAGAATGTACACTTGTTTTTATATCCCAATAGCACCTAATTTGTTTATAGCACAAGGGTACTTTTTAAAAAATTGATTCTTAGAGAGAGAGGAAGGGAGAGAAAGAGAACGAGAGAAACATTGATGTGAGAATGGAATATCGATTAGCTACCTCTTGCACATATCTCCTGCACATCCCCAATCAGGGATTGAGCCTGCAACCTGGGCATGTGCCCTGACCTGTATTGAACAGGGAGCACTTTGGTGCATGGAACAACATCCAACCAATTGAGCCATATCAGCCAGGGTTAGCACAAGTGTACTTTAAGCTTGGTCTTTCTTGATTCTTCATCTAACATGTGTACAGAGTACAGTTACTAAAATTGTTTACTGTAAATGCATAAATATTTATTTACAAATAACAGACTGCAGAATGAGAAATAGTTCAGGGAAATAGTTCAGATGAAATAAAATTATTGCAGAACCAGGTAGGCATTGATGATGTTTTAATATATCCAAAGCAGTTCTTTATCAGATTCTATGAAGTTTGTTGCAAAATTGAAAAAAGCTGTGGTTATAGTTTTATGTTGAACTTGGGTTTTGAGGTATAAGCTATACTGTGTATTAGCTGTGTTACCTGGAGCAATTCATTTAACCTTTGTGAGTTCCTTGTTGTGAAATGAGAATAACGGCATTTATTACATAGTACTATTAAAATTAAATGAGATAATTTATTGGAAATGATTTGTAGATGGAACACACACGGCAATTTATAGACATTATTATAATAAGCATTAGTAGTGTAACTAGTAATTGTAATAGTAATAGTAGTAGATGTAGATGTAGTAGTAATAGTAATAGCTGTACTAGTATTTTTATAGTCTGCTATTTTGGCATCCTTTTCCTCTTTTGCAGGTACTACTATTAAACATCAGGCAGTTGATACCCTTCCATCTGTGTCAGGAAAAGATCTAATATTAGTCATTTGCATTTTAGAGGCATTTCCAATTAAACTCTTGTTTTTTGGAACAGCAGATTAAGAAAGGTGAGTGAAAAGATATTTTTCTTTGCTTACTATAAATGTGTGTATATGAAAATTTTACTTCTTAAAGTATATTTCATTAGTATCTCCCTATTAATAAAGCTAATTTTGCCTATATGGAGTTCATTTGCAGCTTACCATGTTTATCTTCTAACTCACCAAATGATCTCTTGCAACTAGTTTGCAAGTTTAATTGGTAAAGAGCACCATTATGCAACTCGCAGAATGAATTTAAGACATTCAATAAAACATGTATTTTCACACTATTAAAATTATTATTCAGCCAAATATCTGAGGGGTGTTTTTGGCACCAAATTAGAAAAAAAAATTATTTAACATAACATTGTATATACATTATTCTTCCAAAAAAGAAACAATTTGATTCCAAAGTTTAAAATGTAGCTTCCAACCCCGCTGGTGTGGCTTGGTGTTCAAGCTTTGACCCATGAACCAGGAGATCATGGTTCTATTCCAGGTCCGGGCACATGCTCAATAGGGGGCATGCAGGAGGCAGCGGATTGATGGTTATCTCTCATCATTGATGTTTCTCTCTCTCTCTCTCCCTCTCCTTTCCTCTCTGAAATCAATAAAAACATATTAAAATGTAGCTTCCAAAATGACTTCTTATTGTAAATTTGAATAAAAAAGTCCTTCAAGGATGATTTTGATCCTTGACTTACAAATGAACCCTGCCTGGCCATTGTGGCTCAGTTGGTTGGGCATCCTTCAGTACACTTAAAGGTTGCCAGTTAGACTCCCGGGTCAGGGCACATGCCTGGTTGTAGGCTCCATCCCCAGCTGGGGGCATGCACAAGGCAGTCGATCTATCTTTCTCATCCCTGTTTCTCTTTCTCTCCCTCTCCTTTCTTCTCTTTCTAAAATCAATTTTAAAATATATTTAAAAAGAAAAATATGAACACTGTACCAATCACCCCTCTCATATAAAATGTATATTATAAGTAAAACTTTCAAAAAAGAGTTTGGATATTTATTGTACATCATATATAATATTTGCAGCTACTTGGAAAAAAAAAAAAGAAAAGAAAAGGCTTTCAGCCCTCCACTATATTAGCTGTTTGCAACATTTACTCAAATTTGGGTGAAAACAACACTCTGCAGATATTAGCATATGTAGGATCATATATGATGTTTACCAAAATAGGAACATTTATCTTACTGAATGGTTTCTGTTATTTTTCCTAAATTAAGAATGTCTCTGTTTTCTAAGCAATTATAAGAGAACTAAATAAATTAAAAGTCCCGTTCAAATTTCAATTTTCTCTTTTCAAATACAAATCACATGTAGAGCATTTTATTGAGTCATGTATTTCTACTTCCTAGAACCAGCCCCTCTTGAAGTATATATTACTAAAGTCACACTACAAGATTTCTAATCAAATATTTGTTTTTTAATTACATAAAAATGCATATTTATTATAGAAAAATTAGAAAATGCATATATTCATAAGAAAAAATACAAAAAATACTCAAATTCTATGACTCAAAGAAATTCACTGTTTAACGTGAACATACATCATTACTGAATATTTTACCTGCAAGACCTTATATACTTTTTTTCCTAAAGCAGTCAATATTTGTAATTTCTTAATGATTTCTCTGAGGAGAATTATACTTTCTAGTACCTTTCTTATTGGCTGGATATTATTTCTTTACATAAATGTATCACAATTTACTTAGACAATGTCCTATTATTAAGCATTTCTCCACATGTCTGAGAACAATGGATATGTGTGTGTGTGTGTGTGTGTGTGTGTGTGTGTGTGTGTGTTGTTGGGTTACACATTACAACTGGTTAAAAATTGGCAATTTTAAGCAGATGGATTAAATCAGATAAAAGCCTGGAAATTTATCAGTTATTTCTTGAAAGGCAATAAATTTATTCTATGTAACAGAAAAAATGAAAAAGAAAGGTCTTTTAAGTAGTGGTAAAACCCTTAGTTTTGCAGGTTAAAGTAAGTTCATGGAAAGTTGGGCTAGAGAGTATATGAAAGAAATGTAAATGTGTGCATCTTTCAATATTTCATCTTGGATCTCAGCATCAAAAGATAGGTGCTTTTTATTGAAATGGAAATTATTTCCTGCAATGGTGACAAAACAGCTTAATTCACATAGAAAGAAAGAAGCATGTTTTATTGCCATCATGAGTGCTGAATAATCTACCACCTGGTCCTAGGACAACTGAAGTACGTATACATTCCCATAACTTACAACTTTGTCTCAGCCTAAATTAAAGAAAATAAGCCATTTTTCTAAAATAAAAATAACAAACCCAAACAACTTTCAGAAATCAAATATTGTGTTAACTTTAAAATTCTTGAAAGTTTTCCTCATAAAAATCAAATTTGTTTTAGCTAAAATTACTGATTAATGAAACTAATGGGCTTTCTTGACATGTATAAACTGTATTTCTTTAGAATTCATTTATAAGTTAAATTGAATAATTTTTACTAGTTAGTAATTGGTTGGCATTTCTTTCCCAAATAGCAGGCTCTCTTATAACTGGTCCCTTCTCGTCTTCCATCCCCAAACTTATTTTATTCTGAAGCTGCTGATGCAGCTTCTAGCTTTTTTGCCTTTCTCTTCAAGATACTAAAACATCTGGATGAATGTTGCTAATATTCAGTTAAAAACCCAGATGCTTTAACTATATTTTTGAAGATGTTTATTGACAGGAAAGGAAAGTTTCTCATTATCCTTAAAAGGAAAAAATGCCTGCCTAAGTGTGTTCATTGTTTTTTGTGCTCCTGTATAATGTCTAACCAGAAGATTGCAAGAACCTAAGCTTTAGATTTACACGTTGAGTAAGTAGAACAAACTTCCTACTTCAATCTTAAGGATAAACTGCATTGGGTTAGGGGACAGGTAGTAGTGGGGATTACCCTGGATAAGAATGAAAATGTACCTTATTTCTCATCGGCTATATGCTGCATTTCTGCAGGTACATTTAGAAATCTCCCATAGAAGCAGAATGATTTGTGCACATACTTTCACATGACTGTAATTACACCTTCATACTCTCACAACATTACCCTAAATTTTCACAGCTGGAAGAATTTAGATATTATATACAGATCACTGATTTTTATTTTACCCACTATCTGGATAATTTATATTATATGACTATAGACTATAGACTAAAATTTGTATGATAATCTTCAATTCATAAAATGTGTATATTTTAAAATATAAATTCAACAGAACAAATGACTTGTATTGTTTAAAATAAAGATTATCTCTTATGATGAAGTACTGTTTGATAATATATGACTACCACTATATAAATATGTTTTAATTGATCTGTCAATAAGTAAATTTATGCTGGACTAAATGAGTCAACAATGATGGAGTCTTTTTTATCCTTATTTTTAAAGCAGATTTAGAAAGAAAAAAGGAGAACATAAAAACAGAAATTATTAGCACATAAAGATCAAAATCCATTAGAATAAAAAGATTTTTACCATCCCACATGTGGGCATATATAAAGGATGAGTTGCTAAAGAGATATGATAAACATAAATGGAAGGACGGTTACATGAACTTTGTGAATTTCCTTTTAGTTAAAGTACAGAGGCTTCTTTAAATAGAAAATTTTTTTCAAGTTAAAATCAAATGCTTGTTTGGGCTTGAACTGTGAATACCTCAGAATCACTTTAATTGGTTCTAGTTTTATTCTATTGTAATAGAGACTTATAATAAACAGCACAATAGAACACTATTTTGTTTGCTTTTAGCCCTTTAGATTATTAATATGAAACTATTTTCCTCACAATTTATTTTTCTGTAATGTATTATTCTTTCTTTGATGCATTACTCATCTGAAATAATAATAAATTGCTTATTTTATGTCAATAGAAATTCTATTTGCAGATGATCTCTTACCAGCTCAGTATATTAATAACAATTCTTACCTTAATGGCTTGTATCTCTCCTTTTTCTCATTCTTACTATGATTCACTGTCAGACATTCGTGATCTCTCATTTAAACTATAGGAACAGTATCTTAAGTAATCTTGCTGTTCACAGTATTGCCTCATTCTAGTCAATCTACAAACTGCCACCACGGTTGTTGTTTTTTTCCTGAAACAACACTCAGGTCACATTGTTCAAAAATATTCAATAGCTCTCTCTATATATGCACAGGCATGCATGCCAATTTTATGTATTGCAGAAAGTAAAAGATTGAATATTTATAGGAATTTTTATCATGCTTTGCTTGAAAAACACTTTTATTCTTCTCAGGAAAAAAAAACTACCCGAGTACAAGACTGCAATTAAGGTGCTTCTTTCTGCGCTTGTACAATAGGAAATCAAACTAAGAAAATATTCACAGTATTGTTTCTAATGTAGCCTCTTCCAGAATGTCAATCGTTTCAAAAGCCTCAAGATAATTAATATATAGTCAACCGTAAATCTTTAGATAAGTGCTCATAATTGGCACAGATTTTTTTCTAACGTTTTTCTTCCTTATTTAGTTACAATTTTGTCTGTTTCATCTAATAATCAGTTGGCTGAAGATCATGTTATGTCCCAAATGTATGCTTATGCCTTTAAAAATTTGATCACCCAAAAATGTGTTTTTGTCTCTTTAAAATTATGGCACTTTCTCTTGAATACTCTTTCAAGTTAAAAATTAGAACAGATAACTTTATTAGCTTCCCAATGGTAACGATGGCACTCGTATAACACTTTCTTCTGTTTACTCTATAAAACCTTCAAAATGATATGAGCTCTGAAACCGACTTGCCCATGTACCAAACAGCAGCACTGCGTTGGTTTCAATTTAGACTGTTTCCTTAGAGGCTAGTGTGAACTTAAGCAGGTTTGAAGTGAGTTTTTATTATTTTTCTGTTTTAGCTGTACTAAGAATTAATGTTTCAAAAACCTATTACTACTTTATGGCATTTTAAAGCTATTCTTATTTTTTCTGATCAGCCAAATAAAAGATGTGTCTGTGTAATGATTTCTAAGGAGAAACAGCTCCATCTAATGGCCATTTGAATTATATCAGTCTTCTTTTCCATTTCCAAATATTAAAAAAACTATTGCAAAAATGATTTTCCTGGTAGAAACAAAAGCTCTTTTACCTTTAATATAAAACTATATTTGATATATATTTAAATAGTATATACACACAGGAATATATATATATATGGAGGATATATACACATATATACATATGGGCATGGCATGCCTCAGAAATATTGCAGGTTTGGTTCACGACCACTGCAATAGAGCAAATACCACAATAAAAGGACTTACATAAAATTTTTGGTTTCCCAGTGTATATAAAACTTATGTTTACACTATACTGCAGTCTGTTGAGTGTGCAATAGCATTATGTCTATGTACATCCTTAATTTAAAAAAAATACTTTATTGCTAAAAAATGCAAACCATCATCTGATAACAAAGCAAGTTGTAATTTCTTTTCTAGGGAAGGATCTTACCTTCAATTTTATAAAATGCAATAATGCTGCAGGGGACTGGAGTTTTTACCACCCTAAAGCTGCCTTTTGGGATATTGATATTAAGCTGGTTATTTTTTAAATGGTGTCGAAAATACCTTTGACCCTCCATCCTCTTTTGCCTAAGAGATTCAGGTGGAAATTCCTGCTTTAGGAAAGAAACCTCAGCACAGTCACCATAGCATTCCACAGAGGACTCCACGCCTATTGACTAGATCCCCTCTCCCTCCGCGTCCCATCGTTTCTTATGTTGCTTAGCAAAAATGTATCTGCCATGTGTGTTCCCTTTCACTTTTAAAATCTTAGACCCTGTTCCCTTTTATCCTTTGTCCAAAATGTCATATATAGCCAGTTTTGCCTCACTGTGTTTGGAATGTTCACGCTTAAGTGAAGTCTCTGTGCGCACCCATTAAAAATTTGATGTTCTGTTACTCTGTCTCTGTTAATTTATTAACCCAGTTATAGAAACTTAGAAAATGGGAGGAAAAGTATTATTTTTTTAGGCCCCGCACTAAATTAAGTAAAGCACAATAAAACGAGGCATGTCTAATACGTATATTTAAAATAGTTAAACAGGGAGGCCTTTAAACTGAGGTGGCCCTACTGCCGCAGCAGCCTCCATAAGCAAACCAAAATCTATGTCTACAAATGACTCAAGGCTACAAAATTAAAACCTGAGGGCAACAAATCACAAAAAGTCAGTGAGGCTTTAAACTAGTTATACTCAAACAATCACTTTCTTCCTTTGCGCTCTCCTTTTTTCTCTAAGAGCCTCTGCCAGAGCTCCTGCTGGTGCTGCTCAACCAAATAAACTTGTACAATGTTTAATATGCCTGAGTTTATCTTTTAACAGTTCTGGTTATAAGAGGGACTTTTGATCAGAAAAGGAAACTGAAGTAGAACACCTGTGGCCCCCAAGAGCAAGGAACAAGCAGGGGAAGTAGCGCGATGAGCCCCTTGAGCTCACCGCTCTCCAGCTCAGTGGTTCTCAACCTTGGCTGCACATTAGAATCACCGGGAATCTTTTTAAAATCCTGATTTCTAGGCCTCATCCTCTGGAAATTCTGTTTCTTTGTTACTAATGTTGTGGCCTCACCCCATAACAAAGAAACAGAATTTCTGGAGGATGAGGCCCAGAAATCAGGATTTTAAAAAGATTCCCAGATGATTCTGATGTGCAGCCAAGGTTGAGAAGCACTGATCTGGCTGCTTCTGGAGGTCCCGGGTACAGTAAATCCCTTTGGATCCCAGTTCTGCCACTTTTGTGTTGAGTTGTCAGACTTTATCTGAGAACTTCATCTCCAGACTGAGTCCAGATCCAGCCAGAGTTAGACTGGATCTGACTTAAAAATTACACTAGGTCCAAGGTTTGACTGGGTCTGACTTAAACAGGACCAGGTGTAGTGTGGGGCCTCAGGTGAAAGTTTTTTCTTTTAAGGATGAACAAGCAGGTTATCCTTAAGTCATTTTGAATTACTATGGCCACAGTGGAGAATGTTTTACCTAGATAAACTTACCCATTTCCAAGATGCCTTATCGAAAAAGGAGTCTTAGCATAGCAATTACTGTAAAGCAAGCATGTCAATCTGAAAGGCTAACACGGGCCAAATAAACAAGGTTTCAGTTTACATGGGCCGCAAAAAACAAAAGCTTCAATTTTCATAGAAACATAGGGTTTTTTTGGTAGAGACATGCTGAATACAAAGGGCTTAAATAAATGAGTCATCGTTAACATAAAATAATAGAACATTTTAATAAAAATAAATATTTTTTGTTGAACATTAACTTACCAGACACTGAATAACTGCACAAATTAATAAGCATAATGCAAATAAATCTATTTTTCTTGTGCTCCGAAAGAAAAATAGCTCCTGTTGCACACACCAAACAAGTCAGTCCAAGACTAATGACTTGTCAATCGGCTGCTAAAATATTCACTGCTAGTATTAGTGGATAGAAATGGTGCGCCTGTGCATAAGGTGTGTAAGGGAAATGAATGCAATACGATTATAGTAATCAGTCATTAGCTAATGTAGTTCGTTATTAATAATTTCTAGGGGCCCAGTGAACACATTCATGCACCTTGAAAGGAACTGTGGGCCATGAGGCTGTGGTGGGCACAGGGGCAGGTCTTGGCCCATCCTCCATGCCCCCGCCCGGCCCCTCCCACTGCAGTCCTCGGTCGGTCCTGTCTGCTGGCAGCCCCCCTCCTGTTGCCACCGCTCCCATGCACTAATGGCACTGGCCCCACTCACACCCACTGATGGAGTGGAGTGATTGGGGCTGGCGCCAGCAGTGGGTGCAAGCAGGGCCAGTGGTGTCAGCGGGTGTTAGTGGTGGCTGCTGCCCCGATTGACTCTCAAGAGCAGGGGGAGGTGGAGAAGCCCTCAGGGGTGATTGGGGCCAGCAGTTGCTGCTCACACTCACTGACAGCTCTGGCGCCAGCAGCAGGTGTGGGCGGGGCCATCCCAGGCAGAGAGTGTGAGAGGCAACTCTGGCCCCGATCACCCCTCAGGAGTAGAGGGAGATGGAGAAGCCCTGAGGGGTGATCGGGCCAGCAGCTGCTGCTCACACCCACTGATGGCACCGAGCGATCAGGGTCGGCACCGGGTGCTGGCTGTGTGTGCAAGTGGGGCCAGTGCCAGCAGGAGGTATGAGTGCCAGGCAGGACCATGGTGCATGGGAGCAAAGAATTTTCAGTAACCAAAAGAGGCTTGCCCTAATGACAGCAACTGGTGCTCTGCCTTGGTCTGGCACCCCGGCTCACCTGCTCCACCATCCCATCATGGCCGATGCCCACCATGTTCTGTGCACCCCCTGGTGGTCAGCATGCATCATAGTGACCAGTTGTTTGGTTCTTTGGCCCTTCCGCCGTTTGGTCTATTTGCATATTAGGGTTTTATATATATGCTAGAGGCCCAGTGCACAAAAATTTGTGCACTCGTGGGGGCGGGGGAGCCCCTCAGCCCAGCCTATGCCCTCTTGCAGTCTGGGACCACTGGGGAGATAATGCCCTGCTGGCTTAGGCCTGTTCCCGGGTGGCAGAGGGCAGGCCCAATCCCTAGGTGCAGCCTCTGGTCAGGCTCAGAGCAGAGCCGATTGGGGAGTTGGGGCGCCGCCCCTTGTCATGCACAGAGCAGGGCGGATCGGGAGGTTGCGATGCCACCCCCAGTCACGCTCAGAATAGGGCCGATTGGGGGGTTGGGGCACTGCCCCATCAC
>NW_006282375.1:204630-226562 GCF_000327345.1 Myotis davidii
AATGTTGGTTTACTCCGTCACTGAAGCAAGCAAGCCTCATGTTCAGTTTAAGCTGCCTGGCTGCTGGCCGCCATCTTGGCTGGCAGTTAATTTGCATATCTCCCTGACTAGCCAATGGGAAGGGTAGCGGTCGTACGCTAATTACCATGTTTCTCTTTTATTAGATAGGATAGATGTATAACAGGATATTATAAAAATTAAGTTATGAAATTTTCATTAAAATGTTTCTTACATACCTTTATATTGGCTGGGCCGCAAATATATTCGTTGTGGGCCACATGCAGCCTGTGGGCTGTGAGTTTGACATGCTTGCTGTAAAAGGATAGAGAAAAAATTTTTCCTCTTCTTTAGTTTCTGTTGGTCAGCATGAGACCTGCTGGAACAGCCTACAGACAAGATTTTGAGAAAACTGGCAGAATCCAGCAAAAGGTGAGAATTCTTACCAAAGTCAGTTATCTAGATATCTATCTATGGTGCCTGGTTGAGAGAGAAGGTAAAATTTCATGTTGCCATTTCCTTTTCAAATTCAGATTAGCAGGAAAGAAATTTGTTAGAATTAGAGCTTTAAACGGTGACTTGTGAATTTGCTTTTTGGTACTCATTAGTTATACAGTGGGGCCTTGACTTACGAGTTTAATTTGTTCTGAGACTGAGCTCATTAATTAACTCAAATTACTCTATCAACTCAATGCAAAAAATCGGCTGAGAGACAGCTGGTATCTCAGAAAACTCGTTAGTCGGGACACTCGTAAGTCAAGGCCCCACTGTAAATGTTTTCTTTCCCAGAGACAGTTACAGCCTCTCACCTGTTTCATTTTTTTGTGTGATGAGAATTTGGATTAGCAATCATCAGGTTGGAGGCCCCAAAAGTATGGCTGGACAAAGATGTGGATTGCACCCCATTTGTGGGTAGATATGGGTGAACAGAAATGTGAGTTGCATTCCATTTGCAGCGAGGGTCTTATTAACTAGTTCCATATCTCAAAAGGAATGTTCTAAGGCTTTATACCTTTTGAGTATCTTTGGGAATGGTTCTTATCTTAGATCTTGGATGGAAAGTATCTTTTGCACCCTCTTTGGGAATGCCTCTTGCATCTATGAAAGTTGTTTACTACTCCCAGGAATATTTATAGTTTATCCCAGCTGAAACCTGACAAGATGTTTGAAAGTTACACGCATTAGAAGTTGATGTTTAGAACCTAATACTTTAAAAACATGTTTATCTTTTTTTAATTCCTTCTTAAACTAAAATGAAACGATGTACCTACCCAAAAGGGAGAAAAAAAAAAAAAAAAAAAACAAGAACCCCACACTCTGAAGGTGTTGTGGAAGGATTTACTGAAACGTTCCAAAGATGCACATCTTTAAATCCAGAAAATAAAAATCTTTTGTTTCCCATCTTAAAATTTTCTCCCTGCTACAAATAAGCAAATGTGTAATTATTTTTTTGGAAGTGAGTGTCAGCCTCTTGATAGCAACTCAATTCTTCAAGAAATTAAAAGCTTTTTCTACAAATCATGTTTTTACAAGAACAAAAATGTGGCTCTTAAAACAGGTTAAAGCCCAATCCCAGAACCTCCTGTAAAAGTTAAAAAGAAAAAATACTATTCCGCCCAGCTGGCATGGCTCAGTGGTTGATCTTCGACTTAGGAACTAGGAAGTCATAGTTCAATACCCAGACAGGGCACATGGCTGGGTTGCAGGCTCAATCCCCAGTGCGTGGCTTGCAGGAGGCAACCAAACAATGATTTTCTGTCATCATTGATGTTTCTATCTCTTCCTCTCTGAAATCAATTTAAAAAATGATTTTAGAAAGTACTATTCCTCCCACCATCTATGTTTCTCTAGCTGGGATAATAATCAAATTAACAAAGACAGAGTTACAAAAGAAAATCAAATTTTAACACATGCTCATATGCAACTCACATAAGCATGAAAATTCCAAAGACAGAGGAAAAATTGAGTATATATGTCACTTTGGACACAAGAGAAAAGTGGGACAAGGGTTTGAGATTTCAAAGGAAGTATGCAACTTCTGGTAGTTGAGGAAGAACACAACATACATGACAGGTAAATTTACTCTTCTTTTTTATGACTAACTAGCTACATATGCCAACACTATCATCCAATGTAGTCAGCAAAACTTCAGACTTTCAAGTTACCAGACACCTAGAAAATGAATTCCAAGTATATGTATAATTATTGCTAAAAATAAATTTACTTAAAAAAACTTATTTACCCTTATTTACTTTAGTAGTTTGTAAAACTGTATGAGATTTCAAAGTCAATTATTATCCAAGCTATTTTCTTGACTAACTTTATAATTGAGATAATCTGAACATATTTTTATAAAACCAGGTAAGACAAAAATATATACTGTTAGACAGATATGAGCAGAGCAAGGATGATGGGCCAGGTACAGAAACTTCCCAGGGCAGAAAGCCCTGGATACCTAGCAAGTGGCAAAACTGGGAAAATAAGAACCTTGCCCCAGGGTAACCCATCCTCCACTTTCATAACACTTGTCATGCAGTTTGGACCCTGATCTTTCATATCTCTGGTCAGGCTATTTAGACCCCTTGATCTTTTCCTCCCTAAAGATAACATCTAAGCCTCAGTTGTATTTCAGCTCCAGGCCAAGAAAAGCAGCAAAACCAGACAAGTAACACTGTGGGTACCTCAGGACCAGCTACATTGACTAATGACCCCCTGCTCTGGCACTGACCAGTCAGTGGAGACCACCACCCTGAAAGAGCACACCTCCTCTGAGACTGCCCCTAAGATTTCCACCTGCAATAAAGACATAAATACACACATGACAAAGGACCCAGTGCACCCTCTCTATCAGGGGAGCATGCACATGCCATTCCTCCACAGGCATATATCCCCCAATCTCTAAGGGACCCCAGGAGACTTGCAACCAGCAGAGCAATGGGTGGTGGCAGCTCCTCCCAGGCTCACCCCCTGAACTTGTCTCCAAGGCCCTCTTTACTCTGACTTCCCAGTGAGCCAGAGCAGACCGCCTAGGCTCTCCTGTTGCTTCTTCTATGCCTTTCCTTGTTTCTCTGCCCTAAGTATCTTTTTGCTGCCATCATGGACCAAATACCCTTTGGCTCAGTGCTTTGTAGCCCTTCCCTTTGGATATCCCCATTTCCAATCCCCTTTTCTATAAACAAATTCAATTTATCTTTATTCACTATCACTATTTAGCCTGCCAGTGTACCGCCTATCATATGCAATCCTAACAAGTCTAAAAGACATATCTACTTAATCAAATCAAACTTAAACCAGCTCTAATATAAAATATTTTTTCAGATCATATTGAGGAGGTAGAAGGAAGCTAGGCAGTCAGGGACAGGGACAGGGAAGGAATTGGGAGATGGAGTGTTGCAGACATGGGCAAAATAGAGCTTGCTGACTGTACCACAGAGACAAAGTAACCTAGCACTGAGCCCAGTTGGTGGGAGTTACTAAGGCAACCTAGCTGGGCAGGGAAAGAAGGGCGTGCCAAGGAGAAGTTAGTTTTGAAATGTATGGATGTTGCTAAGGCAGAATTCTTTGAAAGGACCAATCAGGAGCTAGCAAAACATGTATCTACCTCTAGACAAAGAAGCACTTGCTTCTCTCTTCTCTCTCTGGTGCACTGGGTTCCTGGCTCTCCTGTGGCAGGGATATGCTCCCCTGTGCCCACGTGGCTTATGGCCATGTGGGACTCCACACATGGACTGATGGACTTTCATTAGCTTGGATGCTGACCTACATCCCACTGCAACATGGAACAGAAACTCTGGACACTGGCCTGCTTTGGCTCTCCTGAAACCCCAGCTGTATCTTTTCCAGGACTGCCTCAAGGGATATGGGACTTTGGAACCTGAGACAAAGTAGCTTCACTGGTAACCTTCTTGGGCCCCCTCCCTGCTGCTCCCTGCTGCAGGGAATCCATCTATTTATCAGTAGACTTTGCTTCCACTAATCATTTTTGTATGCAAACTCATTCTTCAATTTTGTGAGACAACGAACTCAGACCTGACCAGAAATTTGGGCATTCTGACATCCCTATTATATGTATGTTGCTTTGTTTCATGTTGTCCCAAATCTCCCTCAGGCTCTCCTCCTGTCTTGATTTTTTTTCTCCAATTGCACTTCAGATTGGGTGTGTTTTGCTTCCCTGTCTTCTAATTTGCTGATTCAGTCCTCTGCTTCTCCTAGTCTACTGTTGAAAGGTTCCATATTGTTTTTTATTGTAGCTATATCACTCTTTATTTCCTCCTGATTCTTACATAGGTTGTTAATTTCTTCATGCACCTGGTTATGAACTATATGACTCTTACTCTGAATTATTTTTCTGACAAATTGCACGCCTCTGTTTCATTTAGTTCATTTTCTGACTATCCCCTTTCTTTCCTTTGAGGGTTGTTCTATCTCCCCATTTTTGCTCTCACCAAAAGATCTAGGTGTCTAGTCGTACGGGGCTTGTGGCTGCAGTGGTGGGTTTGGTGGCAGGTCACGTGGTCACTGGTGGTGCCTGCTCCTCACGTGGTTGTGGGGCAGCGGCTGCTCATGGGGTGGCCTCTCCTTGTGTGGTTGCGTGGCAGTTGCTCCTTGGCAGTCACAGGCAGTGACTGCTCCTCAGGGGATCATGGGGTGGCTATTCTTCACATGCTGAACTTAAATTTGGCATCATCATCAATATGTTCCTGAAATGTATCTTGGTTAGTTATTATATTTTTTAACTTATATAAGTGCTTAATTCCTTTAAGTCTATCACATATTACAACCAATATAATCTAGAGGTAGAAAAAATCAAATCACATATAAAAGATACAAATGCAGAGATCAAAATGTTAATGGAATTACTAATTGTAGAGAAGACACAATATTTTTAAATATATATTTTTATTGATTTCAGAGAGGAAGGGAGAGGGAGAGAGAGAAACATCAAAGATGAGAAAGAATCATTGATTAACTGTCTCCTGACCTGCCCCACACTGGGGATGGAGCCTGCAACCCAGGCATGTACCTCACTGGGAATGAAACTGTGACCTCCTGGTTCATGGGTTGACACTCAACCACTGATTCACACTGGGTGAAAAATAGCAGCAAGGGGAAAGAGGGAAGGCTAGGTAGGCATGGAGATCTCAACAGCTTGTCTTTTAAAGATGTACTTTTTCAATTTTTTTTTCCTTCAGTTTCCTCAGCTTCATGGGGTATGGGCTGTGTTTACATTTATAATTACACATTTTTTAAAAAATATGTTTTTATTGATTTCAGAGAAGGGAGAGGGAGAGAGAGAGAGAAACATCAATGAAGAGAAAGAATCATTGATATGTATCAGCTGCCTCCTACATGCTCCTTACTAGGGATTGAGCCCACAACCTGGGCATGTGCCCTTGATTAGAATCAAACCTGGAACCCTTCAGTCCTCAGGCCAACCATATATCTACTAGCCAAACTGGGTAAGGCCTAATTTAAGATTGTTAAAATTTTTCTATTAGATTTTGAAAAACCAGCTTCCAATTTTGTCAACTTTTGATCAGTTATTAAATTATTTAAAACCTGTTAAAATATACCAGTTCTTATCATCTTATCCTATCCAATAAAGATGGGATATGCAAATTGACCATCACTTCAAAAAAAGATGGCGGTTCCCACAGCCAATAAGGAGGGAATATGCAAATTGGCATGACAAAGATGATGGTGGCCAGGCCAGGATGCTTGTGTTGTTGACATGGTGACGATGCAGGTGTTCCGCCCTGCCCTGGCTGCTCCGGACCTCTGGGCAGCCCACAAATGCAGAAGGCGACTCCGGGCTGGAGCGAAGGCGGTGCCGGTAGCCAGGGGAAGGAAGGCCTATTCTTGCATGAATCTTTGTGCATTGGCCCTCTAGTATCTCAATAATCTTTTAAACTTTTCCACCCTGTTGGGAAATCTCTTGATTTTCTCTTTTGTCTCTTCCAATTCTCTTGTTAATTAACCTAACATTTGTATTAACATTTGTAAGAGTCATGTAGCTCAAATAGGAAATTTAAAAGCTTAAGACTAGTTATATTTCTTTTAAATTTTGTTGTTCTTTTTGCTTTTCTTCCTAAGTGTTGAACAATTGTTCTTCCAATGTCCTAATTTTTTAAAATATTTGAAAATATCTGAAATGGAGGTTCTGAGTGGATTTTTATTTTTATTCTAATTTCTGTCCTCTCATCTTAGGGAGTCTTAATGGCTAACAATATGAGAGCTCTCTGAAAACTTTTTAATTTGTAGTATTTTTTTATCACAAGTATCAATTGTCTAGTCAGTGACAGTATAATTTCAATAGTGACTCAAGCACAAAAGCCTTTTTTACAGCTTAACCAAGGAAGAAAAATGCATTCACAGAGTGTACAAAGGATACAGCCTTCATAGATCCAAAAGTTCATGCCTATAGTTAGTCAAAAAAATATTGGGGCAGAAGGGTTTGTCTTTCAACAGCTATTTCAAAACACAAGGAATCATATGCTTACCTCTTTGGATCCACAGCCTATTCATCAGCTTGACAGATATATATGAATCATCCAACAGGCAGAAATAACAAGCCATCTCTGCAAAGAAAAGAATCAACAGAAAACAAGACTATTCAAATCAAGACTTTATTAAAGTTGTGTTTTCCCAAGAAACTAGTTTTACAAATATTTTATTTTCCCAATTAAAGTAGGCCAAAAAAAAGCAGAATATGAATTTTTTGAATAAGAAAAGGTATGTAGACAGTGTTCTTTGTTTAAAAAAAATAGAGAATTTTTTTTAAAGTAGTATGAACTGATTTTACCAGAATAAAAAGGGAGAAAAACTAGAATAAATAGAAGGGCCATGGAAAGGAAATCTTGGGAAATTAATTTTAGGTCTCGTTAAAATTGCTAAGATAGGAATAAATTTATTTAATTTTTTAATGAGTCTTAATATCCAAAGTACACTGATGAAAGTTAGAATTTTTTTCTGTGTTAAAAGGACAATTTTTTTTTAGTCTATTGGTATGCTCTTTGATAAGAGATTGTGAAATGCTTTTCTTTACTTTTTAAATAATCTGCCTGAAAAGCAAATATTTTGTGTCTTAGTAAAATAATTTTCTGTGCTTACTATTGTCTTTTTAAGGACTTTCATTTCTTGGGCAAACTGAGTCTTCTCAGTATTAGAAGAGCGAAGTTTTATTCACAACTGTGTAACCTTCTCTATTTGCCTTTAAATCTTCTATTGTCACTTTGGTTAAATAGATCATTGAGTACTTTTTTCTAATGGTCTATGATCTTATTTAGTCAGATGTTTAAACCTTTCAACATTTTGGCAACTTTCCAAAATCAAATTCTAAATGGAGTCTTTTCTAACTTCAAAGTAACTTTGAGATTTCCCAGAAGGCCTCTGGAAAAATCTCAAAGAATTTGTCTTTTTCCTTGTAAAAGAGAGATGTTAAACTAATTAGATTTATTTGGCATATTAAATTATGTAGAAAGCATTGTCAAACAAGAAGTGATGAGAAATTTTTTTAGCTTACGTGTGTGGTATATGCTACTAATACAGGTATCCCAAAAATTCATTGAAGTTCAAAGAAATCCGTCAATACTTTCATTGTCCAATTATTTTAAATTGCTGCACATTGCAGAAATAGCTACTACATTTTCTTATCAAATGAATACTCAACTGATCTTTAGCCGTGGCCAATTTTTACAACGTTTTGCCTGTACAGATAGTTATCGCTGTACTCTGATGCTTTTACAAAAGTGTTTTATCTTTAGAATGATTCAGGGGAAGGACTCAGACAAGTGCTCTAGAATATAGGCTTCCAATAACGTTAAGATCATACAGCTGAACTGGGTAAGAAATCCAAGAACTAATGGAAGAACTGTATTCAGGCAGAACAGGAATTGATAATATGTAATTGAATGAACTGATGTGAATGTTTTACTTTTTTATAACTCTCTCTTTGAAACATTGCTAGTTTCTCATGGTTTGTTTCTCAGATTTAAGAAACCTTTTTTTTTAATCTATGACTTACACTAATTTTACAAAGGGAGAATACCTTTGTAAACAGAATTGAAGTATTTATTTTTTTTATCCCCATCAGATTCTTTTGAAATTCAGAAATTTATTGAGTATTCTAAATTTCATAGTGGTATACTGTAGTTATTTAGATATGTTAAATAAGAAATATCTCTATTCTTCTTATACTAGGACACAATTGGAAGGATTATTTATATTACCACGGTTTTGACAGAAATGCCATATTTGAGAATATACATAAACTAAGATCTTATCAGACAGTTTGAAAGAACTAATGTTGGCTTTATAGAGCTAATAAATCTTTTCGAAAACCAAGCCTGGTAGCTTGCTCACAGAGCTCCTGGCAGCCTTACCAGGCAAGTAAGGAAGGTCATTTCTTGGCAAATCCAGGGACTTCAAGAAAACAAGGAAAGAGGAGTTAACATCAATCTATAGGTATTCCAGACAGAGTCCAATTGCAAGTCCTTTGCTTGGCTTCTGAGCCTGGAAAGTCCAATGTAAGATTCCTTATGAAAAGTTCCAGCAAAGAAGACTTTAAAAGAACCTATATGGCCAATCCCCATTCTTGCTGCACTTGCACAAATTATTAGACCAAATTTAATGAGAATAGATGTATTTTGCAAATCAATAAGTCTTATTGTGACTATCATTAATAGAAATAAAAGTGATTGTAGCGGAAAAAAATGTTTCAGCAGAAAACCATTACACAGCTCTGGATATCAGATTGTAGTTCTGTTCATTGTCTTTGAGGTTTTCCTAAATACCTATAAACTGGTCTTGATCTCTAATTGTTCTAGTTTCCTCAAATATCTGGCTATGACTCTCCAAAATAACTTTTCCAACTTTATACCACCCTTCTTATTTGGAATCACTAAGAACAAAACTTGTCTTTGAACCTCTTTGAAAGGAACCATAGCAGGTCCTCTTCTCTACCCAGACAGTGGGCAAACTTGAGGGACTTAAACCTTGGATGCACATTTCCCAACTTAGAAAAAGCTCCCACTAACACTTGTAACTTCGTGTTAGTTTGGAGATCTAAAATTAAAATTGACAAGGGAGGTTCCTCCCCAAAATAAGATGACATATTAAGGTGGACAGCTCTCCTAAGATCACAGATCATGACTTATCTACAATAATAAAAGAGAAACATGCAAATTGGTGTCACTCCGCTATGCTCTCCAGCCAATCAGAGCAACTATGCAAATTAACCCAACAAAGATGGCCATTAATTTGCATACCCAGGCGCCGAGTAAAGACTGAAGGTTCTGGCCGGAGTGAAGACTGAAGACTGAAGACTGAAGAGGCTTGGCTTCTCCATTGCTGCCAGATGAAAGGCCTGGGTCTCGGGTGCTGGAGGAAAACTGGTGCCAGCAACCAGGGGAAAGGCCTTTTGCACGAATCTTCATGCAACGGGCTTCTAGTTTAAATATAAAAGAGTTTATTCCTTTTGCCTTTTCATTATTTGCTTTTTTCTCTCTGTTAATACATGGGAGGACACTTCTTAACTTTGGCAATTATCCCTTAATCTATTGCTAAGCCTATTGCTACACAATAAAAGTCTCTAGGCTTTATTGCTATAGTGGTTTTAGATATTAGAATTTCTTTAGATTACTTATTGGCTAAACAAAGAGGAGTCTTTACCATAGCAAACAGCCCCTCCTATACCTAGATCAACACCTCTGACAAATACAAGGAATTAACAAACAAGCAACTTGGCTAAGACTGTTTGATGCCCCCTCAGGTATATTTTTTATTTAGTTGGTATCAACTAGTTTGGTTCATGGGTGCCCTTGCCAAGTAGAATACTCCAGTCTCTTGGTATAATCTTCCCAGTAGTCACTGTTGTAGTCTCCCTGGTGTGCCGTGTTCTCTCAAAGGTCTTAGGCATGTTCACTGCCATCAGCAGTGCTGCAGATGATCTCACTTGATATCTGACACTTGGAGAAATAGAAACTGGATGAACAGTGAGTTGAACACAAAACAATTCTTCCACCGAAACTCATAACCTGTGAGTTTCACAATGAGATAAGAGACACATAACTCTGATGGTAACTGGGAATGGTGATAATATTAAATTTCTGGTAAATCACTTATGTATGAGAGGAGGACAAACATGGGGGAATTGTTAAATTAGTTAAATGAAGAGGCCTTTAAACTGAGGTGGCTCTAATGCTGTAGTGACATACTTAAGCAAACCAAAATGTAATCCTGCAAATGTCTCAAGGTTAATACATTAAAACCTAAGGATGACCATTAACAAACAGCCAACTAGGCTTTAAGCTATGGACAGTTAATAATTTCCTGACTTTCTGCCTTTTCTCTATAAATAAAGTCTCTCTCTGAGCTGCTCTTTGGTGAGTACTCCTAGCCACTTCCTGTTTGAGGTTGTCCAATTCAAGTTGATTTTTGTTCAAATAAACTCTTAAATTTTTTTATTGCCTGTTTATCTTTTAAAAATATATCTCCTAAATATGATTGCCACTTTATATTTAACTAAACAAATTGAAGTCTACATTTTCCAGTTTCATATGTCTTGAGCAAAAATTGATATGAATTAAATTTTGTACTGGGTTTGAGATAGTTTTTGGCTTTTAATATACATCCAAGTCTTTTGCAATATTGAATTGCAATTTTTTAAGATTGGGGAAAGGATTCTCACACTACAGTTGGTTGAACATTATTAGTACCATTTTATATAAAAGGATAATAGTATGGATATTTGTTTTTATTGGAGCAATGTTTTCAAACCATTTATACATTTCATGTTTACCCTTCAAATGAAGAATTAATATAAATAAGTATTCTCTAATCTCTTGATTCAAATGCTTTTCTGTCATACTGAATTCACAGGGTGTTTTTTTGTTTTTTAGGCATTGTGACAAATTAATTGCCTATATAGAATATTTTCAATAGCTTCTCATTTTTATAATAGGTATAAAGTCATTTCTTGGAGAAATCTTTAAAAAGTCTTTTATGGAGCTCTCATTAAGTCCAGCAGATAGAAGATTGCTCTTGTGCTGAAAAGAACCCAAAATAAAGAAGAGGGGATTCCTTTTTATATGGGTGTTTCTGAAGCACTGTGCTCTTCTTTGGCAATACAGAATATCTCATTGATATCCTACTCTCCAACCCAAAGTGGAAATTTTTAACAGACAAAAAGGTGAAGGACATTCAGTTTGACATTCTCCATTTTGACCTTTCTCTAAATCTTGATTTTTCTCTAGTCAGATTCCTATTATCTAAAGCCTAAGCTCTCTGCTCCAGAGTCTAAGAATATGCTACCCCTGTACCTTCTCGAAGCTTCCCTATCCTCTACTTCTTTCATCCCTAGAGGGTTACACTTGTTATTCGTTTTAAGATGAAGTAATGTTAATGTCATTGTGGAAGAAAACTACTTATATTTGTGGCCTAATGCCTCACTATTCTAACTATGGTTCATGGACCAACAACGTCAGTGTTTGAGGAGCATTTCCAGATTTTCAGAAAGTAAGAACAACATTTTGATACTCAAGTAAAAGATCTACTTTAGAGTATATGAGATCTTTCAAGATTACCAAATAATTTATTCTGTTCCTGTTAGTGTCAAATTCAATGTTTGAGAGGAAGGAAGCTAACATTTACTAAACATTTATGATGTTCCATGTCCTGGGAATTTAGCAAATTAAATGAAGGTATTTATGTCCCCCTTTTCCAATAGTTTATGGAGTCTTTATCCCTATTTTCCAGTTGAGACAATTAAGGCTTATGTAGTAAAGTATAATATTGGGATAAACTATAACTCCTGGAAATTGACTATAACAAAAGCCATGACTTATTGCCTTTATTACCTTGGGCAAGTTTTTCAACCTCTTCGTGCTTCAGTCTATCATCTATAAAATGGAGATGATAAAAAATATATGTTATTTCATGTATTTATTGTGAAGACTAAATGAGTTACCATATGTAAAGCAATTAAAACAATGCCTGGAAGTGCTTTATAAATGTTGTTAGACTTGTTATTATTATTGTTATTGGCCAAAGCCACACAACAATTCAAGTATGACTTAAATCAAATAACTTTTGACTTAACATAATTTCACCAGTTGTTATAAAATGAATTTAGAGGCATTGTGGAAAGAACACTGTAAGCGCTCTTAAAAGAACTGTTTTACTGCACTGAAACTTCAGGAAAGTCATGTGATCACTCTAAATTAGTTTCTTCATATATGGATTGGGGATAATACTAGAAAATACTTCATGAGATTCTGAAAGATTTAATGCCATAAAAATATGAACAACTTAGTGAGCTATAAGTTTAAAATTGAAACACCTAAATTAACTATTTTATTAATATAGCTACTTTGATGATATTGACAATATTAAGGAACCTCTTCTTTGCAATTGTCTTTAAACATCACACCACGTTTTTAACCATGAGAGATGTTTTAACTTCGGAAACTAAATTATTTTGTGCTGAGTTTGAGGATTTTTTAATCCTCACAAGAGGATGTTTTTCCATTGATTTTTAGAGAGAGTAGAATAAAGGGGAAAGATAGAAATATAGATGTGAGAGAAACAGGTTCCCCTGATCAGGGCCTGAGTCAGGGAGGAGCCTGCAATTTAGGTCCTTGCCCCTGACTGGGATAAAACCCAGACCCTTTAGTCCGCAGGCTGACATTCTATCCACTAAACCAGTGGTCGGCAAACTGCGGCTTGCGAGCCAAATGCGGCTCTTTGGCCCCTTGAGTATGGACATGAAGTTTCAATTGCACTGTATGTGCGTGCCCGCACATGATATTTTGTGGAAGAGCCACACTCAAGGGGCCGCAGTTTGCCGACCACTGCACTAAACCAAACCGGCTAGGGCGAGATGATTTTTAAAATATTTACAGTGCCATGAATATTAGATAGAGAAAATAGATTTATAAGTTAGGTAAAGCCTTTTGTGAATAAAAATAAGCTGCAAATATAAAGAGTGTATTACCTCTGAAAGTATCTCTTAATTTTGACAACATGTAATTGAAAGTATGGTGTGTTTTCAAAAGGTATTATCAGTCAACTCATTGTTTTATAATTCTGCAGGGTACTTGTTTTTTAATGTGTGAATCATCAAACTTGGAAATCCTTAAAACTCACCTCCATGTGGTCTTAAAAATACATATGAGCTTTATAATTTATATCATATAATCATAATATATAATTATACATAATTTATCATTTTAATTATAATTTATAATTGCAAAATATATAAGCTTTATAATTTAGAATTCTGTGTGATTCTTAGAAGAATTCAATAAAGTTTTTATTAAAGTGTTAAGAAGAACCATTTGAAATATTTTGTGAGGGTATAATGATCCCTGAAAGACAACATTTATTAAAAACTAAGTTTCAGGAGTTTCAACTTTGCTTCACAAAGGTGCTGAAACTTTATTTTCCTACTCTGCTGACAAGACCGTAAAGGACCTCTCTCAATTGAATAATGTATGTTATCAAGCAAAAATATAAAAATTTGTCATAGAAGCACTCTTCCTTTTAGAAAGTACTTTCAGCTACAATATCTTTATTCTTTCAAATGTTCTATATTTCGGCAAGGCCTTCTGCATATTTAATATATGTTCGCTAATAAGCGACAGACTCACAGTATTAATTTTCAAAGCTGCATAACAAATTACCTTAAACTTAAAGGCTTGCATAATACACATTTATTATATCACCTTTTATACTGGCCAGTAGTTCAGATATAGCTTAGCTGGGACATCTTCTTAGGTTCTCACAAGGCTGCATGCAAGATGTCAGCCAGAGCAGGGTCCTTATAAGAGATTCAACTGGATAAAGACCAGCTTTCACATTTCCTCAGATTGTTGGAAGAACCCATTTTCTATCAATTATAAAAGTCATGGCACCTTGCTTTTTCAGTCAGCAATATAGAGAGAGCAAATCTGCCAGCAATACTGAGCCTTATATAATAGAACGTTACAAGTGTGACATACCATCATTTTTACCATATTCTATTTGTCAGAGTAAGTCATACATTTTACTCACACAAAAGGGGAGCAGGTTCTTTAGGGTGTGGACAAGGCGTTTGGCCTCAATGGGCCCACCTTAAAGTCTATTCACCACATCCACTTCCCAGCTTTTAGAAAACAAAAGGTATTGTATACATAACTAGAGGCCTGATGCACAAAAATTCATGCAAGGGTAGGCCTTCCTTCCCCTTGTTGCTGGCACTGGCTTCCTTCTGGCACCCGGGACCCAGGCTTCTCTCCTCTGGCCACCTGCAGGCACCTGGGACCCAGGCTGCTTCCCTCCTCCGGCCGCTGCCAGGCACCCAGGACCCAGGCTGCTTCCCTTGGGCTGCCCACAGGCACCCGGGACCTGGGCTGGCTTCCCTCAGGCCCCGGCTTTGTCAGGAAGGACATCTGGAATGATGTCCAGAAGGACATCTGGTCTACCAGTAATTAGCATATTACCATTTTATCATTATAGATTTTTAAAAACTAAATTTTTCTTTAGAATTTACATCTGTAAATCCAAATTCATATGTACCATTGAATTAAGATGTAACCATTTTCAAAATGGCAACCTCAAACACATGCAATTCAGAGTATTGTCTCATTCTGTCTCTGTCCTACAAGCCTGCATCACTGATAAAGGTTCTTACCATTTTCCCATTCTATCCCCAGAGTTTCTGTTGAGTAGCTAATGAAGGATCATGAAGAAGACGCTGTGGGTGACTGTGAAAGCCCCTTGTGTCTGGGAAGCTATTCTGTTATCCTAGCACATCCTTTTCACTTAACAATCCTCATATATAGTAAAACCCTAATATGCAAATCAACCAAATGGCGGAATGACTAGCAGAATGACCGGTCGCTATGATGCACACTGACCACCAGGGAGCAGAAGCTCAATGCGGGAGCTGCCCCCAGAGAGGGAGGCAACTGACAGTGGTGGTTGGGGAGCAGGGCTGGCCAGCATGTGGCACCAGGACGCCAGCCAAGGTGGGTGCCAGCGGGGACCCTCCGATCGCCCCACCCACCAGTTGTCCAGCAGATCAGCTATGATTTCCAGCCAGGCCTAGGGTCCCTACCCTATATATTGGGAACAGTCTCTGAGATTTAAAAATTAAAACCTGGCAAGGCTACTCTAACACTGAAAAAACAGGATGATGCGGCAATGACATGCATGGACTCTGGCTTGCACATTTTGTGGTCAGCCTTGTAAAGGGATATTTGACTACCAGTTTAGGCCCAGTCCCCCAAGGGCAGCCAGGGCTGAGGGACTCCCCCACACCCCGTACACGAATTTTTTGCACCAGGACTCTAGTTTGTTATATTTGTTTCTCTATAGGTAAGGTGTTTTTCTCTGTGGTTTCAAATTTTTGATTTTCCATAGTTGAAAATGATATGCTTATGTACTTTTTTTTTAGTTTAGCCTGCTCAGTGTCCTTTGGGATTCCTGAAACTGTAGTTTGTTGTTTGACATTAATTTGGGAAAATTCTCAGTTGTTATTGTTTGAAAGTTATTGTGTTCCTTTTTCTTTCTTCATTTTTTGGGGGGAGGGGTTCTTATTATGTGTATATGACACATTTTGTTGTTGTCTCATTGTTGTTGGATATTTTGTTGTCTTTTTCTTTTTCGTCACTCTCTTTTCTTTGATTGTCAGCGTTTGTGATTTTATTGAGATATCCTCAAACTTAGAGATTCTTTACTCTGCCATTTCCAGTTTACTTATAACTTTCAGTGTAACAGTGTTTCAGATGTCCATCATTTTTTGTTTCTTAAAATTTTCACCTCTGTGTATATGGCCCATCTTTGATTGTTACATTGTTTCATGCTATCTACTTCATCTATTAGAGCCCTTAGTATTTTAATTATAGGTGTTTTAAATCTTTGGCCTACTAATTCCAACACCCCTGTCATATCTGAGTCTGGTTTTAATGTTTGTTCTACCTCTTCAAATTGTGGTGTGTGTTTTTTATTATTTGTTTGTTGTTTGCCTTTTAGTATATCTTCTAACTATTTCTTAATAGCCAGACATGATGTGCTGTGTAAAAAGAATTGTTATACCTAGGCCTTCAGTAATATGATGATAGGTTGCAGTGGTTGGCAAACTGCGGCTTGCGAGCCACATGCGGTTCTTTGGCCCCTTGAGTGTGGCTCTTCCACAAAATACCGACTTCTGCGCATGGGCCACCAAGTTTCAATCGCACTGTGCATGCGGGCCTGCACATGGTATTTTGTGGAAGAGCCACACTCAAGGGGCCAAAGAGCTGCATGTGGTTCGCCAGCCGCAGTTTGCCAGCCACTGGTTTAGGGGGAGGGGGAAAATATTCTATAGTCCTATATGGTTAGGTATCAACCTTTTAGTGAAACTGTTTCTCTAAAGTATGAACTTCACATATGCTTTTAAGTTCCCCACCTTCAATGGGACAGTTTGGGTAGTGTGAGCTTTAGTTAGTATTTTCCTTATTCCCTTCATCTAAGTAAAAGTCTAGAAGGGACTGAAGTTGAATATTTATCTTCTTCCAGGTAAGTCCATCTCTAGTTCCAATAGTTTCTCCTCAGAACAGACATTTTTAAGAAGGTCAGGATTCTCTGGCATATTTCAAAAACAGTTCATTTTCCTCTCTTCATACCAGAAAAGTGAGGGTATTTTCTCCAGTAGTCACCGCAAAAAAAGGGGTTGAGCCCTTAGAGGTAAAACTAATAAAAGTGTGGAGGTCTCCCAATAACTGGGTCTTCCTGGAGTTTTTGTCTCACACTTACCTATGCTGAGCCTTCAGCAATGTATCATAGTTCAGTTTTGTGTAGCTTGGCACTGATTCCCATGAAGATTTGTGCCTATGGGTTTCTGCTTTGGTAAGCTTTGATTCTTTGTCTGTTGATCTATCCTATTTTGAAGGCGGAGGTTTGCTTTGTGATCTTACTTTTCTGACAAATACAAGATGAGTTGTTGATTTTTCAGTTTGACTAGCCTTTTATTTATTGTTAGGGTGGAACGATGACTTCTAATTTCTTACATGGTCTAGAGCAGTGGTTCTCAACCTTCCTAATGCTGCGACCCTTTAATACAGTTCCTCATGTTGTGGTGACCCCCAATTTCATTGTTACAAATTGAACATAATTAAAGCATAGTGATTAATCACAAGAACAATATGTAATTATATATGTGTTTTTCGATGGTCTTAGGCGACCCCTGTGAAAGGGTCGTTTGACCCCCAAAGGGGTTGCAACCCAAAAGTTGAGAACCGCTGATCTAGAGCCATTTTAATTTCAAATAGTCTTTCTACCCCTTTTTTCTCTCTTTTCCCTCTGGTATTCTCATAATGTTTATGCTGATCTGCTTGGTGGTGTCCCACAGTTAATTTAAATTCTGTTCACTTTTCATTATCTGTTTTCTTTCTTTTCCTCAAATTTAAAAACTTCAGTTGTCCTATCTTCATGCTTGCTGATTATTTCTTTGTCTTGCTTAAAGCATTTTAACCTCTATAGTAAAATATTTCATTATGATTAATGTACTTTCCAGCTCCAGAAATTCTTTTTTGTTTCTTTTTATAATTTGTATCTTTGCTGATATTCATATTTTGTCCATGTGTTGGTTTCCTGTTGTTCTCCATGTCTTCCTTTATTTGCTTGAGTGGCCTTAAGATAGTAGTTTAAAAATCTTTATATGGTAAGTTTGATATGTTATAATCAAAAGGAAATTTGTGGAGAAATATCAATAAGATTTTCCCATTTCAAAATTACTTAAACATGAAAAAATGTATGAGTACCAAGTCATCCTTCCATATAACTGTGTTGTGTGTTTTCATGCCTTTGATAAAATATCTGAACAAGACATTTATAGACATACTAGAGGCCCAGTGCATGAATTTGTGCATGGGTGAGGCCTCTCCCCCCAGCCAGCGGGTGGTCAGTGCGCTCCCACAGCCAACTTCCCACAGCAGGCCAACCTCCCATGGTCCCAGGTTGCAGATTCAATGCCCAGTCCAGTGAGTGTGGGAAACAATGGAACAATGTTTCTCTCTCACATCAGTGTTTCTCTCTCTCTCCCTTCTTTCCTCTGAGATCAATTAAAATTAATGATAAATAAGTAGTTTTATAAGTATGGTTTTAACAGGAAAGACATTAGTGGTCTATGAAGTGAAAAACTCATTATAACACATACTAGCCATAGCAATTGCCTATGTATAGCTTAAATCTTATTTCACAGAGCTGTTATGAGAAGTCAGATAATATGTGTAATTTGGATGCAAATTCAAAACAAAATATGCTAATTATTTTCAATATTACAAACTATGTAACCCAGTCATCTAAAGACATCAAATTTACACTTTGAATGGAAGAAAAGTAGAATTAAATAATCGGTATACTCTCACCACATCTCCTCCACTTGATAAAAACTCTATCAGAGGACATCCTAAAATTCCCAAACCTTGAACTATTCATTATCTATGTAACTATGAAAATTTATAAAAACTACAAATACAATGTGGTGGGCTTTTATTATAATTGATATTTGAATCCAGCACCTCTTACCAAGACCCAAATGAAACTCTTAGCTGAAAAACAGGGAATGGTCCCTAAACTGGATTTTTTTTCTATAAAGATTTAATTTTTGCATATCCTCTTCTTAATATTCCATGTTATTCTTGTTTCATAATGGTGACCATGGGGATAATTGCAATATCAGGTTATAATTGGCAGAAAATCTTTGATTTCTACATTCGTAATACCTTAAAGTTTGTATTTTATTTAAATGCAGCATATTTTTTTTCAGTGTGTTGTTAAGTATGGAGGGTGAAGTGATTGAGCAGATGCTTTTTTCAATCTGCTTCTATCAAACGTGTTGTACAAGATCTTTCCTTACTTTGAAATGTTGCCTAAAATTGGAGTGATGTTGTTGTGTACTAGTGAAATTACAGTCTTTTAATATTTATGGATGTAAACTGCCAAGTTAAAGCCATTTCTCTGCCCAAATTATTTTTATTTGTTTTTGTTTATTTAAAATAGGTAAATGTACAGTTTTCATACTTTTTCAACAATAATATTATAACCAAAACCATTTTGGGGATCGACCAAATTACTTCAAATTACTATAAATTAGCTGAAGTAATTTAAACTTAGTAAAACAATAAATGAATTCAGGAGTGGTTTATTCAATTTAGTTGTAAAATGACTAACTGAATAAGATCTCATTTAAAACGTTTAAAGAGATACTACGTAACTTCTATGTACAAGTATTTGTAAATCATCATAATAAATAAATATTCTTCTTGGTTTGTCTTTCAAGGAGGATCAAAATCAAAGAGAATAATAAACAGTTTCTGAATGTTAAATGCAGGACTTTCTTTCCTCTATGTCAGTACCTCCCTTCAAGAATAAAGGGGAAACTAATTGTTTGAAATCTAAAAATAAATATACATAAGACATGTAAAGAACTAGTGTGAACAATCTTAAATTTTTGTCATTTTAATCAGCAGGATTAAGAGTAACATCAAAATCTGAAATTCAAAAGATATAAACTGGGCCAAAGAACACAAACCTCTGTCTTTTGATAGCATTTTAGCTGAAACACTGAGTGTGACTGATTCTCCTCTCCCTACCAATAAGTCCAGTAAAATAAAAAAACAAGTGATGAGTAAATGTTTTCAACTTTGTAGGCAGCTTGAGGTGTTTTAGTTTTTAATTGGTATTTGATAAGCAAATTTTTAGAACATTATTGCTTAGAAATAGACCTACAAAAACTAAAAGAAACTATTTTCTAGTATCTACTAAAGTTATATATGCACTCATTTTCTTTTTACCACTGCTAAGTTGGCAATGTTAACTTTTATTTTATTTGGGAAGGAATTGGACATTTGATATGTTCATGAGAAAGTGCTTCTTAAGTAACAAGCCGAGTCACATTTAGTTAGAGATAAACTCAACAAAATGCAGTGGAAATGGAAAGTCAATTTGATACCCATGCAGCTTCATAGCAAGAAAATGTTTTTAAAATCCTGAATTATAATCATTTATTCACTCTAAAATCTAATACTGCTATTTTAAAAATACAATACAATAAACTGTACGCAAAAAGAAAATTATCAGATAGAATCTTTTAAAAATTACTTCATAAAATATAATCTACAGATATCTGGTCAACTTCCTATAATGTGAATGTAGATAGCTTAAAAAGAGAAAACCTCTAAGAAGTCTAGTAAATGATCCTTTATTGATTTGTGTCACATCTTTTTAAATATCTTTCCTTTAACAAAATACTCCTTTCTACTACCCCTCTCCTTAAATTTAATTTCTGTAGAATTTGCCAGCTGGTACTATGACATCTTAATAGATTTAAATGTCAATTCAATATGTTATTATTTCAAAAAGTTTGCTTTTCTTTGTTTTTGCCCACTGCACATGGCACCCAAACCTGTTATTATCAATTTAGACCTGCAAATTTAACTCTTGAGATTTACTCAATATCTACAGGAAGTTGATTCATAATAGACGCATTGCTCCTGGTAGAATAAAGTATGCATAAACTGTTTTTCTTAATGATTTGTGACATTCTAAACAACACCTCTTTTTTTTCCAGGTGACAGAAATAATTACAGGGAAGTCACCTTTCAGAATTTACATCCATTGTAAAGGAAACTAGTTAAAAATTTTGGTTCTCTGAAAATGTAAAGTAGAGCTGTAATGGGAAAAAAAAAACATCAAAAATAATTAAGAAAAATGAGTCTCTAGATCATAAATAGAAAATAATTCATTTTGTAAAGATTGTACCATCTTATTTTAAAGCTCTATGTATACATTCAGTCTAGAGTTGAAGTGCTAACCTGGTAATAAACCGTGCAATAAATTTTCTGTTTATGTAAAAAGTGTAATAGAATTTTTATTAGAAATAGAGGAGCAATAAGTATAATGTGTCAGAATCCTGGCATCCAAATGAAAGCCAAGTAAATGATAACCTTATAAATAATAAAGGCACAAGACAATAGCACAATAGGAAAAGGTATAACCGAGAGAACTGCTTGGCAGTGTCTATTAATCACCCCGTCAAATCACCCCTTACCTCAGGTTTCTCAGGATCTAGTTAAGTACTTCTTTCATAATAAAAAAAATTACCACATCTCAGATTATTAAAATTAAGCTCATTTTAGAAGTAACAAATAAAAGAAAAGCATAATTTTAAAATTTAGACTTTCAGCCCAGCCAGTGTAATGCAGTGGTTGAGCATCCAGACATCATCTAGGAGGTCACTGTTCAATTCCTCGTCAGGGTACATGCCCTGGTTGTGGGCTCAGACCCCAGTAGCGGGTGTGCAGGAGGCAGCTGATCAATGATTCTCTCTCATCATTGATGTTTCTATCTCTCTCTCCCTCTCCCTTCCTCTCTGAAATCAATAAAAATATATATTTTGAAAATAAAATAAAATGTAGACTTTCAGAAGGAATGTTCAAATAACTTACTATTTTTGTCTCTTTAAGTATGGCAAATGGTGGAAATTTACTCTCCTCTTTTCAGCCTCCCCATCATGTTCCCATATATAAAGGAAAACAGACATATCATTTGAGTGTGCTATTTTATTCAGAGACAAAAACAAACATACTGTCTCTCATTCTCAACAATGCATTTTCTCTAGCAATTAGAAGTGCTCACTGCAAGCAATATTATTTGTA
The DNA here is from genome assembly GCF_000327345.1 of Myotis davidii. Taxonomy (NCBI): domain Eukaryota; kingdom Metazoa; phylum Chordata; class Mammalia; order Chiroptera; family Vespertilionidae; genus Myotis; species Myotis davidii. Next base: position 226,305 of record NW_006282375.1, read on the forward strand.
GACTAGGGGCCCAGTGCATGAAATTTGTGCACTGGGTGTGTGTGGGGGGGAGTGTCCCTCAGCCCAGCCTGCCCCCTCTCACAGACTGGGAGCCCTCAGGCGTTGACCCCATCATCCTCCAATCACAGGATCGGCCCCTTGCCCAGGCCTGACAGGTGTCAGGCCTAGAGGTGTCAGGCCTGGGCAGGGGACCCTCATTTCCCCCCATCAATGGTTCTGCCCCCAGCCCAGGCCTGATGCCTCTGGCCCAGGCGCCAG
>NW_006282375.1:227470-250901 GCF_000327345.1 Myotis davidii
ACATATCTGAGATTCTACTGCATTCTGAAGCAGTCATACATAATCTTTTTCATTTTTAAGCATCATGAAAATAGACTAAGGTCATGTAAAAATTAAATATAATAATTTATATTTAAAATTTAAAATTTACTACAACCTATTTATGTATGTCATAAGTAAGCCTGATATCTGTGAAGAGGAAGAGGAAATGGTAGGTAGAAGGGAAAGCAGGACAGCAGGACAGGTTAGAGAGCAACCTTATTAGGATCTGATATCCCTTGCAGTAAAATTTCTTTAAGCACAAACCCAAAGAGTTTGAACAGGATCTGACAAATTCTGTAGATGTTTAGAGATATGTGAAAGAAATGTTAAAATAATGATATAGGATCTGGAAAACAGAAGACATAAGGGTAGTTTTGGGGGGTCCATAGGATGGATATTTTAACAAACAGAAAATATATTTGGTCAAAGATTCTGCTTATATATTGGCTACACCAATTGGAGATGATTAAAAGTATATTGTTTTTCATGTTTTACATAATTCAATATAGAGTTGACCTGATGTAAGTGCCTCTTCTCTGACCATGATAAAAAGATTTCTTTTCTCATTACCTCCTGTTCTCAACAGAAATATGTTTTAGATGTTGTAATTGTGAATCCTATGTTTGAGAGTCAAAATATGTCTCAAGATTAGTGTGAGAAAAAAAATCAGAATCTTTATTCCAAATGTTCAAGAAGCAAAACATGAAAGGCAGTTCCTCTGGAATGGCGGCTCAGCTCTATTTTAAAATGACTAAAATCTGACCTCTTCAGTCTTGGACGTCACTGGGTTTTTACAGTTTTCTACCTGGATCCCCAAGCTCCCACAAAGGCACCTTTGTCCATACATGGCTGCCAAATTATTGTTGCTGAGGGAGGATACAAGTAGGAGACCTCCTACTTCACCATCTTGTTGATGTTCTCATTTTCATTGGTTTTTAATTATAACTGTACAGTCTTTTTCAAATGGCATAACCATGCTATAAACTTTACTGTGTGCCAACTCTGTGACCATTCTTTTATTTGGGGCTATTCTATTTCAACCTCAGGAGAAGAATTAAAGTTCACCTGTGAGACATAAACAAGCATTATATACATTTGGCAAACTTTCTCTGTAAATGGTCAGATAGTCAGTATTTTAGTATTTAGTCTTTGCCAGACACATATTTCTTGTTTCATTTTTTTTGGAGACTTTAAAAAATGTTTTTTAAAAAATGTTCTCATCCTGGCCAGTTTGGCTCAGTGGATAGAGCGTTGGCCTGCCCCGAGTTCAATTCTGGTCAAGGGCACGTACCTTGGTTGCAGGCTCCTCCCCCACCCAGGCCCCAGTGCAGGAGGCAAACAATTGATGTGTTTCTCTCACATCGATGTTTCTCTCTGCCTTTCCCTCTCTTTTCCATTCTTCCTAAAAAATCAATTGAAAAAAAATCTTCAGGTGAGGATTAACAAAAAAGTAAAAAATAAAAAAAAATAAAAAATGTTCTTCGCTAAAATGCCATGCAAAAGAAGACCTAAATTTGGCCCATCGACCATAGTATGTTAACCTTTACTGATCACAATGCTTCTATTTTGCATTTTGCTTGCATTCAGTACAGTTCTTCCAGAGTAACCCAGAGGTATTGTTCAAGATAACTATCTAATTACAAACAGAAATAAATATTTCTCTTCCTTCTAAATATAAACAAATCAACAGCAGCCATCCATAATAATCATCCTTAGAACAAAGCTACATTTGCCCCACCTGTACTTAGGCCAGTGGTTCTCAACCTTCCTAATGCCGTGCCTCGACCCTTTAATACAGTTCCTCATGTTGTGGTGACCCCCAATTTCATTGTTATAAATTGAACATAATTAAAGCATAGTGATTAATCACAAAAACAACATGTAATTATATATGTGTTTTCCGATGGTCTTAGGCGACCCCTGTGAAAGGGTCATTCGACCTCCAAAGGGGTCGCGATCCACAGGTTGAGAACCGCTGACCTAGTGCCAAGTCTTGATCCAGCATCTAGAAGGGTGCAGAAATCTGGAGAAGGGCTGTGCGTAATTAAGAGTCCAGAGATGAAACATAATTTTGAAAGGCATTAGGGAGTCAGAGAATACTTAGCTAAAGGAACTAAGTTCTCCTTGTCTCAGGACTCCTTGCTTTTAGTTAACACAATTTGTCCTAAGGCAGTGATGGCGAACCTATGACACGTGTGTCAGAGGTGACAAGCGAACTCATTTTTTTGGTTGATTTTTCTTTGTTAAATGGCATTTAAATATATAAAATAAATATCAAAAATATGCATCTTTGTTTTACTATGGTTGCAAATATCAAAAAATTTCTATATGTGACATGGCACCAGAGTTAAGTTAGGGTTTTTCAAAATGCTGACACACTCACTGTCCTAAGGCAAGGTAGAAATATACACATCAAAGGATAGGGTTTCCTACAGAATCCATTGTCAAATTGAAAGAATTTGCCTTCAGCTGTTCAGGTGTTTAGCCAGTAGGAGGCAATAACAAGTAGATTAAGATTCCCTCAGCTGTCTGGCAGTAAGCAATCATCCTTTTCAGGTTTGGGGAAATGCCTTTTAGCCATTCCCATATGATTCAGCCCTTGCTGACATGCTGGAATTGGCTTCTGGCAGCCAAGTTCTCAATATAGCAGCATTCCTTCCCACAAGTCAACATGTGAACTCGGATGACATTCCATAGCACTTCCAAACTTGTTTCCAAATTGGTTCTCATGATTTTGAAATCTTGGAAATTAAAATATGTTATCACCTCTGTTTCAACCCAGAAATGTAGAGATGGAAAGAGTATCAGTCTCATGAATACAACATGAAGAAAACTGAACATTTGGGAAATTAAGTATTTGTCTTGAATCCATCAGAGAAGGGAGGCTATAGGGGCAATCAAATAACTCAAAATATAGGGAGACACGGGCCATTAGTATGTGTATATCTGGGACAGAAGCCCCATAAGCCAATCAGAAGAGTTAGCCAGAAAAGTGTTAACAAAATGCTACGTCCTAGGTAGGCATAGACCGCGTGAAGCCCTACTGGCCATTGAAATAGAAAGATTCATTCTCTCGTGCAGCTTTTCCTCCCAGCAACCCCATTAGGTTCTGGCAGGAAATGTTAGAGAGAACCCTAAAAATAATTTCCAGGGAATGTCTTGGAAAGCCACTTCTAATATTCAGCTCAAACCTATCCCCTCCATTTTCCCTATAAAACAAAAACAATACTCTGGGGGAAGAAAAACAAAAACTGTAGTCTAAGGTGACTGGTAGAAATCACTTCAGTAAGCAGAGAACAGAAAGTAAAAATGCTTTATCCCAGGAGGAAGAGCAGGGAAATGTGTTCACTCAGCATTATGTTAGCATGTGAGGCAGGAACATTCTTCCAAAAGCCACACTCCCCAAATCCAGGTTTATAGCACCTGCTTAAATCTGATTAAGGCTTAAGTTTTTTTTTTTAAATATATTTTATTGATTTTTAACAGAGAGGAAGGGAGAGAGACAGAGAGTCAGAAACATCGATGAGAGAGAAACATCGATCAGCTGCCTCCTGCACATCTCCTACTGGGGATGTGCCCGCAACCCAGGTACATGCCCTTGACCGGAATCGAACCTGGGACCCTTCAGTCCACAGGCCGACGCTCTATCCACTGAGCCAAACCGGTTTCGGCAAGGCTTAAGTTTAATAAGAACATCACTGTTGCCTCCAATGCTAATAAACACACAGAAAAAATAATAGTGGAATGCAGCTGGAAGACATGAAAGAGACAGATTCTTTCTGGGCATTAGTAAAAGTGGAATAGACCCAAAGCCAAATGGAGAGAACCAAAAACAAGGTGGGAGCGGACACTGAGGAAAACCCACTGGCAAACTACCCACACTTTTTTTTTTTTAAACCTTCACTGGAGGATATTTTTCCCATTGAATTTTTTTTAGAGAGTGAAGGGGATGGGCGGGGAGAGAGAAACATCGATGTGAGAGATATACATCTATTGGTAGAGAGAGATACATCTTTATTACTAATGTTGTGGCCCCATCCCATAACAAAGAAACAGAATTTCCAGAGGATGAGGCCCAGAAATCAGGATTTTAAAAAGATTCCCAGGTGATTCTGATGTGCAGCCAAGGTTGAGAACCACTGCTCTAACCAATGAGCAAAATTGGCCAGGTTAACCCACACTCTTAACACAAACTAGCACAAGAGGAATTTGAAGCTTCTGCTGGACTGAGGGTAAGTATAGCAACAATTAATTTCAAACCCAGCCCAACTACTAACTAGATTAATGAAATCAAATACAAGAGCCCTCGCAGAAGGAAGACATGCTCATCTTAAATCATAATAATTATGTCCCTCAATATTTACTGTCCTCAACAACACATTACCCTTTCAATGACAACAAAAATCTTGAAACTCATATAAAAAGGTAAGAAAAGACACATTCTTATTAAACAAAGCATCATAGTATCAGAATCAGACATGTGACAAAGATGTTGAAACTATTGAACAAGAAATTAAAAGAGCTATGATAATTAAAAGGTTCTAATGGAAAGGCTCGACACCATGTCAGATCACATAGGTAATTACAAAAGAGAGATGAAAACCATAAGAAAGAATCAAGTAGAATTGTTAAAAAATATTTTCGCAATTGTCTTAAAAAAACATAATTACAAATAAAAGCAGTTTAGATACAGAAACCACAGCAAAGATCACCCAATGCATTTTTATAAGCACTTTGATAAAGGTAAATATAATTAAATTCAGAAAACTCTATATTGTAAATGATTATGTGTTAACCGCTTAACTATAGAATAAAAGTTAAAGGACAAGAGCATCAAAAATGTCTCTATTTTACTAGAATTTATTAATGAGCAAAATAGAAAAAAAAGACAAATTGTGACAGCAAAACAAAAGAGAGTAAAGGGGAGAGTTTTTTACGCAATAGAAGTTAAGGTGCTTAATACAGGTGACCAATCAAGTCAGTGTTTTTCAAGCACTTTGGGGGCAAGTCAACAAATGGCTTTCATGGCGCACAGCCTCCTACAGCTCCACAGCGGCCACTGAAGTGTATCTACTACCAACGCACGGGTGTGCATGCACCTCCTCCTACGTTCCTTGGCGCGTTGTGCCAGGTCCCATAACTCCCACATGGGCATCTCTGTTCACAAATAGATGTCACATTTTTGTTGGTTGAAAGGAGGGGGCAAAACTAATGTATTTCTTATGATGCCATAATACCACATTATGATAGACTTCTGTTTATGCAATATCCCTATCATACTTATAAGGTTTAATGATATTATCTCATTTTAATATCTGGAAGGGAAAATTTTTTCCCAGTTAATTTTTTACTTTAAAATATTCGTCAATAATTTCACTTTGTATTCCTTCAGATGTGCTTTATAATAACTGTTTCAGAATTATATAATTGGATTTTACTGTGATGTTCATTAAATGTTTGAATATATTTAAAGGGTACTAATATTTCCATTTTGAAACATATCTCACCAATCACTTGTCCTTTTTTAAACTTATTTTTTATTGTTGACAGTATTGCAGATGGCCCCAATTTTCCCTCCCCTGTGCTCCCCTCCCCCCAACATCCCCCGCATCCCCGCTCACCAGGCTTTCACCATCTTAGTGTCTGTGTTCATGAGCTATGTATATATACATATATTTTCTTTGGTTAATCTCTTCCCACCCACCCCCTCCCCTCTGACAGCTGTCAGGCTGTTCCATGCATCCATGCCTCTGGACCTATTTTGTTAGTCAGTTTATTTTGTTCTTTAGATTCCACATATCAGTGAGATCATATGGTATTTGTCTTTCTCTGATTGGCTTTATTTTTAAAAAATCTTTTCTTTAATTTAAATTCTTTATTGTTGAAAATATTGCATGTCATGTTTTTCCTCCATTGACCTCTCCCTAGTGGCTCCCATGCCCAGCACATGCCCTCACCCCCCTACTCTCTGTGCCCATTGGTTATGCTCATGTGAGTTCATTACTTGTGTATAAAAATGCCATAGATTTCTGGGTGTTGATTTTGTATCCTACTATGGTGCCAAATTTATTGATTAAATCTAGTAGTTTTTTATGCAGTCTTTAGGTTTGATGATAGCCATTCTGACAGGTGTGAGGTGGAACCTCATTGTTGTTTTGATTTGCATCTCTCAGATGATTAGTGACTTTGAGCATGTACAATATCATGTCATCTGCGAAAAATGAGTTTTACTTCTTCTTTTCCAATTTGGATATGTTTTATTTCTTCTTTCTGATCATTGTGGCTATCACTTCCAATACTATGTTGAACAGGAGTAGTGAAAGTGGAAATCCCTGCCTTGTTCCTTCCTGTTCTTAGGTGAAATGGTTTTAGTTTTTGTCCATTGAGTATGATGTTGGCTATAGGTTTTTCATAAAAGGTTTTTATTATGTTGAGGAATGATCCCTGTATTCCCACTTTGCTGAGAGTTTATTATGTTGAGGAATGATCCCTGTATTCCCACTTTGCTGAGAGTTATCAAGAAAGGGTGTTGGATTTTTGTCAAAGGAATTTTGTCAAAGGCTTTTTTTGCATCAATTGATATGATCATGTGTTTTTTTGTCTTTCAATTTGTTTATGTGATTATGTGATGTATCACATTTATTGATTTACGGATATTGTACCAGCCTTGAGTCCCCAGAATAAATCCCACTTGGTCATGGTGTATGACTTTTTGGATGTATTGCTGGATGCGATTTGCTAATATTTTGTTGAGGATTTTTAGCATCTATGTTCATCATGTATATTGTAGCATCTTTATCTGGTTTTGGGATTTCTGTAATGCTGGCTTCATAGAAAGAGCTAGAAAGTGTGCTTTCCTCTTGGACTTTTTGGAATAGTCTGAGCAGGGTAGGTTTTAATTATTTTTTGAATGTTTGGTAAAACTCCCCTGTGAAGCCATCCAGATCAGGGGTTTTGTTTGCTGGAAGCTTTTTGATTACTGCTTCAATTTCCTCGGTAGTTATTGGCCTATTCAGATTTTCTGATTCTTCCTGAGTGAATTTTGGAAGATTGCATTTCTCTATGAATATGTCCATTTTGTCTAAGTTGTCCAGTTTGTTGAAATAGAGTTGTTCATAGTATTTTTTTAAGAATCCTTTGCATTTCTGTTGGGTCGGTTGTTATTTCACCTCTTTCATTTCTGATTTTGTTTATTTGGGTCTTCTCTCTTTACTTCTTGGTGAACCTGTCTAGAGATTCATCCATTTTGTTTATCCTTTCAAAGAACCAGCTCTTGGTTCTAATGATCTTTTTTTTCTTTGTTCCCACTTTTTAAATCAGAAAACATTAAGCTGAAAGAACAGTCAATAAATAATACAGTTCAAGTGAACAGTTTTTATACCACATTTGTTTATATGTTTATATTTAACTATTTAAAAGGACATAAATGCTGCAGCTTCTAAGAGTCCTATGTAACTAGAAACTATTATCTCACTTAAAATAATACTCCCCTAATTTAACATCCAGTCCATACTCAGACTTTCCCATTTGTCTCCAAAATGTCTTGGAGCAAGAATGAGTACTATTAAATCAACTGCAAATACTCTATTCTCCTGAATAAAGGAATTTATTACATTTATATACTATGTTCAAGAACATTTTATTAATATGAAAATACAGTGATAATATGAGAAAGGTTTCAGTTACAATGTAAGCATGGTATTCTAAAGTATGCCGAAAGTGTTTTGATATAGTCCTGTTTAGGATTAACAGTCAACTTTCTGGTTAAACATCACGTGGGGGTTATACATTTGTCCTCTAGTGGTATGTAAGTATGACTGGTCTCTCTTTCTCTTAAGATAAATGTGATCCTTCTGGCTTCATTAATTTGCTTTCTAGCAGCCTCCCCAGGTTAACCTTGCCACATGGTCCATCTCCCGTTTGGTAGGTTTTACAAATCCCGGAAGTTCTAGTTCAGAAACAGCTCTAATGATCTGAGCATGGATAATACCATCCCTTTCTTCTGAGGTTATAGAATTGGCATCTGTTTTTTCAGCCACTGTCACAACTGTTGCAAAAGCCTCTGACCAGTCCACAAGGTTGATTAGCCTGCTGCACTCGAGGTGCAGTTTAATGCTATGCAGATGTCTGGGGTAACATTTGGAATGCAGCCTTCACTTTTCAGTGCTTCATTCTTGAGATAATAATAGGGGTTGTTGAGTGCAGTGTGGAGGGCCATGCGGGGGGCAGCAATGAAGTGATCTTGAAGGGTGTGGTCAGCGAAGTACACCACCTTGTGCAGAAGCTGTGTCTCTGGAGGAAGAAGGTATTCTCTCACTGTACTGTCAATGAAGTTCCCAACTTGTTCTCTCAGGAATTCCAACTTGGTCTGTTTCGTTCCTGTTCTTCTTAACTTCTTCATTTCCAATAATGACTTCTGAAGATGATAAGAGGTCTGTCTTTTGAAGCCCCTTTTTGACCCAGAAGCATCTTCTTCCTCTTTGATTTCATCAAGGCTCTGAAACTGGGCCATGAGTCTATTGATCTTTGGTGTTTTGTTTTGTGTTTGTATCTATATCATTTATTTTTGTTGTGATCTTTGTTATTTCCTACCTTCTGCTTACGCTAGGATTTTCTTGTTACTCTCTTTCTAATTCATTAAGTTGTAGGGTTAGATCATTTATAACCAGATTTTCTTGTGTTGTTTTTTTGTTGTTATTTCTTTGTTTTTTTGAGGTAGTCCTGTAGAGCTATGAACTTCCCTCTCAGGACTGCTTTCACTATGTCCCATAGATTTTGGATTGTTGTGTTTTCATTGTCATTTGTCTCTAGGATGCTTTTTATTCTTCTTTGATTTCTTTGGCAACATAATCATTGTTTAATAGCATGTTATTTAGCCTCCAAGTGTTTGTTTTTTTAGTGTTTTTATTTTAGTTGATTTCTGATTTTATGCCATTGTGATCTGAGAAGATGCTTGATATGGTTTCTATCTTCTTGAATTTGAAGAGACTTTGATTGTGTCCCAATATGTGGTCTACCTTTGAAAATATCCCATGTGCACTTGAGAAGAATGTATATTCTGTAGCTTTGGGGTGAAATGTTTTGAAGATGTCAATTAATTCCATCTGATCTAGTGAGTCATTTAGGATTGATGTTTCTTTGCTGATTTTTTGTTTAAAGGATTTACCCACTGTTGTTAATGGGGTGTTAAAGTCCCCTACTATAACTGTATTGCTGTCAATCTCTCCCTTGATATGTTCCAAAAGGTTTTTGTGTGTGTGTGTGTATTTGGGTTCTCCTGTATTGGTTGGACATATGTTTACCAGAGTTATATCCTCTTGTTGAATTTTTCCCTTTAGTATTATGAAGTGGCCTTCCTTATCTCTTGTTATAGCCTTCACTTTGAGGTCTAATTTGTCAGATATAAGTATTGCTACCCCAGCTTTTTTTTCGTTTCCATTTGCCTGAAAATGTTTTTTTTTTTTTCCATCCCTTCACCATCAGTCTGTGTGAGTCCTTTGTTCTGAGGTGGATCTCTTGTAGACAGCAGATATATCAGTCATGTTTTCTTATTCATTCATCCACCCTATGTCTTTTGATTGGAGTATTTGATCCATTTACCTTTAAGATTATTATTGATAGGTATTTGCTTGTTGCCATTTTTATTCTTTATGCCTGTGTTCCTTCTTCCCTTTCTATTTCTTCTTTTTACAAAATCCCTTTAGCATTTCTTGCATTGCTGGCTTCATCGTAATAAACTCCCTTAGCCTTTTTTTTTTGTCTGCAAAGCTCCTGATTTCACCTTCAATGTTGATTGATAACCTTTCTGGATAAAGTATTCTTGGATTCAGTATCTTGCTTTGCATCAGTTTGTATACTTCATTCCATTCTCTTCTGGTCTGATATGTTTCTGTTGAGAAATCAGTTGACAGTCTAATGGGAGATCCCTTGTAGGTAACTTCCTTTCTGTCTTGTAGCTCTTAAGATTCTTTCTTTGTTATTAACATTTGCCATTGTAATTACAACGTGTCTTGGTGTATGTTTTTGGGGTTCAATTTTTTGGGACTCTGTGCTTGTGTAACTTTTTTCCTCCCCAAGACAGAGAAGTTTTCTGTCACTATTTTTTCAATTAGGTTTTCTATTCCTTGCTCCTTTTCTTGACCTTCTGGCACCCCTATTGTGCGGGTGTTGCTTTATTTCAAGTTGTCCCAAAGCTCCCTTAAACTCTCCTCCTGCTTTTTAATTTTTTTTTCCCAATTGCTGTTCAGATTGAGTGTGTTTTTCTACCCTGTCTTCTAACTCGCTGATTCGGTCCTCTGGTTCTAGTCTACTAATCTTCTTGTGTTTATATTGTATCTATAAAATTCTTCATTTCCTCTTGGATTCTTACATATGCTGTTGATTTTCTTATCCAGCCAGTTTAGATACATTATGACCCTTACTCTGAATTCTTTCTCTGACATATTGCTTGCCTCCATTTTATTTAGGTCATTGTCTTTTCTTTCCTTTGAGGGTTGCTTCTTTGTCTCCCCATTTTTGCTATCTCCCCATTTTTGCTCTCTTTCTGGCCCTGGGCACCCTGCTTGGGGTTTGAGAGGTTGAAGACCCTATTAGGCCAATGGTCCAGAAATCATCAGCCTAGAGGCTGGGTCTGCCTTGAGTCTCACACCTTTATAATCTCTGCTCTGAGTTGTATCTTCTTTTCCCACAGATCTGGTTCCTCAGTTGTACACTTCAGATGCTTGGGTTGGTGGGAACATGTGCACAGTTCCTCTGGTGTGCAACTGCCTGTGAGGACCCAGAGCCCTCTGGCATGCAGTTAACTGTGTGGCCCTGTTACCTGTGGCAGGGTGGCACCCTAGGTCCCTCTGGCAGCACACTTGCAGCGAGGCCCTGTATGCCCCTGGCTGGGCATGCTGGATTGTTCTGAGTTTCCCCAGCAGTGCTCTCTGTGGCCCAGAGTTAGCCATATGCTGGGTTGTTCTGGGTAGCCTCAGGAAGACTGTCTCAGGGCCTGGGGTGGAATGGGTGTGGGTTGCTCTCGATTGCATAGTCAGGGCTCTCCTGTGGCTTGGAGTTGGGTATGGGCTGAGTTACTCCAGGGGTGAACGTCCTAGGCCCAGGGTGGAGTCGGGGCATGTTTCTCTGGGTCGCACAGTCAGCACTCTCCTATGGCCCAGACTAGGGTGCACAGTGGGTGGCTCCAGGTCGCCCTGGCAGAAGGTTCTGAGCCTCTGGATGAAGCAGACACCAGATGGCTCTGGGTCAAACTGGCAGCACGGTTCTGGAGCCCAGAGTGCTGGCAGATCCCCCTGGCTTGCACTCACTGCTGGATCCTGGGACACTGGGTCCTGGCAGACTGGTGAGAAAGCCTGGTGTGGGAGGTCACTCTGGCGAGTGCTCACTGCAGACATCTTGGGGTCTGCCAGGAGGTACTATACCACTAACTGCCAGGGCACAGTGGTGGTTCCACGCAGGTTATGGCTGACAAGCGGCATTGTCTAGGCGTCCTCTGCCCTCCCTTATTGAAAATTGTCTTCTCAGCTGTCTATTTTGTTAATTCTGGGTTGGTGTTCTCCAATTTAGTTGCTTTTCTGACCTGGCTCCAGGAGGAGGTGCACAACACTTCTGCCTATTTGGCTGCCATTTTCTTCCCCATTCTCTCTTTTTTTAAAAATCTCTATTGTTGAAAGTATTACAGATGTCCTCTTTTTTGTTGTTGGTTTTTTTTTCCCCATTGAACCCCTTCTTCCTGCACCTGGCCCTCCCAAGCCTTCACCACACTATTGTCTGTGTCCATGGGCTATGCATATATGAATATAAGTTCCCCAGTTAATCTCCCTGACCCCAAACCCCCAAACTCCACCTTCCCTTTGAAATTCACCAGTTTGTTCATGGTTCTATGTCTCTGCATCTATGTTGTTCAGCAGTTTATTTTATTCATTAGATTTTGTTCATTAGAGATCCTTCATTTTTTACAGCCACATAGTATTCCATTTAAGTTTTTTATACAAATTTTAATTTTTCATATATTTTGTAAACCTTTGTGTTGTTTTTATAAAATATTTAATGTATCCTGGCCAGTGTGGCTCAGTGGTTGAGCATTGATCTATGAACCAGGAGGTCACAGTTCAATTCCTGGTCAGGGCACATGTCCATGTTGCAGGATCAATCCCCAGTGTAGGTCATGGAGGAGGCAGCCAATCAATTATTCTCTCTCATCATCGATGTTTCTCTCTCTCCCTCTCCCTTCCTGTCTAAAATCAATAAAAATATATTTAAAAACAAACATACAAATCATTTAATCTAGTTTTGCTATAATTTTCTTTCTTTAAATGTATTATTTCTCTGTTGAGACTTCAATGTTATCTCACTGGTTACTGTGTTTCATTTTTGGGGGCCTATGTACTCTCAGGCATAGTAAAGCAAAAATAGTTAACTTTTTAAAAAATTTATCAATTGTCTGAGTATTAAATGCTTATTTAGTGTAAGTATGTGTACAGATATTTATTTTTATCCAATTTGAATTTTTTGTAGTGCATTCAGAACTAGGATGAATGAGCCATACCCTAAATTTATTGAACATTCATTTTATAAGTAATATACACAACATTGTGCTACAAACTGGGAATATGAGCTACCCAAATGTCACAAATTGGTAAAAGAAAATGTATGTTCACATAATTTAATTGTAGGTAATTTTTCATGTGAATTAATTATGTCAGTGCTATAAATAAAGAACTTGGGTGAAATGAAGAAGAAAATGGTTAGTTTTGAGTAGCATGACTTGAGAAAGTTTTATAAAGCAAGAAGCAGTTAAATTAAGAATTTAGATAACATTTTAGATAATGTCAGTTCTCTCATTTAAAGTTGGGAATATTGAGTATATTACTGTTCTATAAGCTGTGAGAGCCAGCTTATAGAACAGTAAAATTGCTTGTGTAACAGTGAAATAGAATGCAGATACTTTGGATTCAAAGGCAATTTCCATAACTATACTATGTTGTGTCATATAAAAGAAAACATAGATAATAAAACCATTTTTCTTCTCACTGGTACACAAATTTTACAGTAGTTTTATTCATAGTAGCTTAAAACCAGAAACTGCAAATTTTCATCAACAGGTTAATGGATAAAGTGTGGCATGATCATATAATAAGAAACTTCTTGGCAATCCAAACTGTTGAAACGTACAATAACATAGATGAATCTCAAAAACCTCATTTTGAGTAAAAAGAGTAAGACAGAAAAGTCAACATACAATAGAATTCCATTTAATATGAACTTCTAAAAGAGGGAAAACTAATATAAAGTGATAAAAGTTATATCAGTGTTTACTTGAGGGAGGTTGATTGCAAGGGGCATAAAAATTGAGGGGGATGACAGAATGTTTTACATCTTGTTTGTAGTGGTGTTACAGAAGCATATTCTTTTCTCAAAACTAAGAGAATTATACACTAAAGGGGCACAATTTTTGTATGTATAACATATTTCAAAAAAGTTTTTTTTCAGACACGGGTTATAGGTTTGCCAACTAAGTCCTCAAATTGAAGTTACATAAACCTTAATTAACATTAAGCACGCATGTAAATATTTCCATTATATTAAAGCAATTGATTGTGCTACAAAGGGTTCAGTCAGGAGAATGTCCTATAAAATCTTTCAGTTTAGCATGAATGAGTTTAGTATTTGAGCTTTCTGAGATAAATACATCAAGAGTACCTCCATAAGGAAATACAATTCCCATCACTGCTGACGTTTAATATAGTACTTAAGAATAAAATCTGGCACCCAAGATAAAATCTGAATGACCCCTTAAAACGACACACCTCTACAACCTGGATTTGGGAGATGGCCAGGCTAGCTCTTGGCCTGTACAATCTGAGCGGGCACCATTCACAGGCCCTAGGAGAATGGTACAAGATACATGAATGAAAGAAAACCTGTGCTGTTGTACAAGGCTGTAGACTTTCCACTTTTTTGTTAAATGTTCTTGAAAATATTTAAACCAAATACACCAATATTTAATTAGAAGAATGCAGTTCCTTTATTCATGATATCTGCTCTTTTTTACCTAGCAATACCTTTCCTCCCTTAGTTTTGGTACTGATTTTATTTGAGAAATCATTTGCCCTTGTATACCTAATATTCTTTTGTGAATATCAATTAAGAGACTCATGACCAGACAACTTCCCTGACCAGCAGATATAACAAAACAAAAAAAAAAATACAAAGAAAGTAGCCAAACAGAAGCTTGCTTTAATCTTGGTCTGGCTGTGGGAGACCTGGCTTCCAGTCCTAGCTCCACTACTTGACAGCTGTTTGACTTGGTCCATGGGCAGGTCATGGCTAAGCACTAGTTTATTAATCATTAAAATGTTTTATAAATATGTCTTGAATGCCTGTGTGTGTGTGTCAAGCAAAGACAATCAGAATACAGTTTGACATCATTTTAAAAGATATTTATGTACCCAAAGGATTTTTAAAGGAATCACATGAAATGAAGTTCACGAGAGCATGTTATCAGATATAAAATATTATACCAGATGGCTTCAAATGTAAACTATACCAATATTTAAAGAAGAGTTAATACCTATTCTTTTCAAATTTTTAATAAAACTGGGGAGGAAGGAATGCTTCCAAACCCATTTTACTAGGGCAATATTACCCTGATACTAAAACCAGACAAAGACACTGCCCACTCTAAATTACAAGCCAATATCCCCAATAAATATAGGTCCAAAATTTCTCAATAAAATATTAGCAAATAAAATTTAACAACGCATTAAAATAATTGTATGCCATTATCAAGTGAGATTTATTCCAAGGATACAAGGAAGTTCAACATCTGCAAATCATTCATTATGATGATACACCACATTAACAAAAGAAATGATACAAATCATATGATCATCTCAATAGACTAAAAAACTCAACATCCATTTATAATAAATAAATCTCAAAAAAGTAAGTAAAGAAAAAGTATACCTCAATATAATAAAGACCATATATGACAAACCCACAGCTAATATCATACTTAACAGTGAAAAACTATGCATTTTACTTCTAAGATTAGGAACAAGGTAAGGATGTCCACTCTTGCTACTTTTTAAAAACAGTATTGGAAGTTTTAGACACAGCAATTAAGCAATAAAAAATTAAAAAGCATCCAAATTGGAAAGGAAGAAATAAAACAGTCATTATTTGCAGATTACATGATACTATATATAGAAAACCTTAAAAACTTAACAAAAACTTTATTAGAACTAATGAATGAATTCAGTAAAGTTGCAGGATACACAATTAATACGCAGATATTGGTTGCTTTTCTATAATAATAATAATGAACTATCAGAAAGAGAAATTAAGAGAACAATCTTATTTACTAACCTCATCAAAATGAATAAAATATCTAGGACTAAGTTTAACCAAGGAGAGAAAAGACTAATAATCTGAAGACTATAACACACTGAAAAAAATTAATAAAAAGGTGTACAATGCCTTATGATTAAAATAATTCATATTGTTAAAATACTACCCAAAGCAATCTACAGATTCAATGCAACGACCATCAAAATAACAATGGTATATTTAACAGAACTAGAACAAAGTATTCTAAAATGTGTATGGAACCACAAAAGACTCTAAAGCAGAGGTTCTCAACCTGTGGGTCGTGACCCCTTTGGCAGTCGAACGACCCTTTCACGGGAGTCGCCTAAGACCATCTTGCATATCAGATCTTTACATTATGATTCATAACAGTAGCAACATTACAGTTATGAAGTAGCAACGAAAATAATTTTATGGTTGGGTCACAACATGAGGAACTGTATTTAAAGGGCCAGAAGGTTGAGAACCACTGCAAGAGACGAAGCAATCTTGAGAAAGAAGTACAAACCTGGAAGTATCACACTCCCTGATTTTAAGCTATACTTCAAACTATAGTAATCAAAACAGTAAGGTACTGACACTAAAACAGACACATAGATCTATGAAATAAAATAGAGAGCCCAGAAATAAACCCATGAATACATTATCACTTAATAATGCAAAAGAGGCAAGAATATACAAAGGGGAAAACAGTCTTTTCAATGAAATGGTGCTGGGAAAACTGGACAGCTACACGCAAAAGAATGAAATCGGGTCACTACCTTGCACAATGACAAAAAAAATCAAAATGGATTAAAGACTTTGAAGTTAAACTTGAAACTACAAATTCATAGAAGAAAACATAGGCAGTACATTTTTTCACATTAGGCTTAGAAATATTTTTCTTTTTGGATCAGTCTCCTCAGGCAAGGGCAACAAAAGCAATAATAAACAAATAGAACTGCATTAAACTAAGAAGCTTGTGCACAGTGAAGGAAGCCAGCAACAAAACAAAAAGGCAACCTACTTAATGGGAGAAGATATTTTCAAATAATAGATTTGATAAGGGGTTAATATCCAAAATATATAAAGAACTTACAAAACTTATTATAACAATAATCCAATTAAAAATAAGCAAAGGACTTTAATAGACATATTCCCAAAAGAAAACACACAGATGGCCAACAGGTGAACAAAAAGATGTTTAACATTAGTAATTATTAGGGAAATGCAAATGAAAACCAATATGAAATACCACCTACCAATAGTCAGAATGTCTATTATCAAACAGCAAAATAACAAATGTTAGCAAGGATGTGATGAAAATAGAACCCTCATTCATTGTACGTGGGAAAGTAAAATGGTGCAGCCACTATCATAAAGAGTATGGTGGGTCCTCAAAATATTAAATATAGTCCTTTGTATGATTCCGGCCTTTGTGTCTGTTCTGTGGAACAGAAGTAGTTTATCTTTGTCTGCCTTCTCTCCCACCTACATGTCTGCCACCATCCCATGGAAGATTAGATGGACATGGACATGAGCTTCCTGAGGCCCCAGAACTATCTTTTTGGTTGTGAACTAAAGGCCAACAAAGATTATCACTTTAAGGTGGATAATGAGGAAAATGAGCACTAATTATCTTTAAGAACATTCACTTTAGTTCTAGGTAGTTTGGCTCAGGGGAATGAGCTTTAGCCTGCGGACTGAAGGGTCCTGGGTCTGAATCCGGTCAAGGGCACATGCCCAGGTTGCAGGTTCAATCCCCAGTATGGGGTGTGCAGGAGGCAGCCGATCAATGATTCTCTCTCAACAGTGATGTTTTTATCTCTCTCTCCTCCCTTCCTCTCTGAAATCAATAAAAATATTTTTTTTGAAAAAGAACTGTCAGTTTAGGGGCTGGTGCAAAGGATGAATTGCACATTGTTGAAGTAGAAACAATGAATTATGAAGGCGGTCCAATTAAAGTAACATCGTCAACTTTGAAAATGTTTGTACAGCCAATGGTTTCCCTTGGTGACTTAGCAATAACACCACCTGTGGTCTTACGGTTGAAATGTGGGTCAGTGTGGTTAGTGGACAGCGCTTAGTAGCTGGGGGAAGAAGATGCAGAGTCAGAAGATGAAGAGGAGGGTGATGTGAAACTCCTAAGTGTATTTGGAAAGTGTTTTAACCCTGGAAGTGGTAGTAAGTTTACACAGAAAAAAAAGTAAAACTTGCTGCTGCTGAAGATGATGAGGACAACAATGATGATGATTTTGAGGATGAGGAAGCTGAAGAAAAAGCTCCAGTAAAGAAATCTGAGATACACCAGCCAAATATGCCAAATCAAACTAGAATGAAAAAGACTCAAAACCATTAACACCAAGATCAAAAGGTCAAGAATCCTAAACAAACAAACAAAACAAAACAAAACAAAACAAAACAGGAGAAAACTCATAACACACTGTAAGGACCTAGTTCTGCAGAAGATATTAAAGAAAAAAATGCAAGCAAGTATAGAAAAAGATGGTTTTCTTCCCAAAGAAGAAGCCAAGCTCATCAATTATGTGAATAATTGTTTCCGGATAACTGAGCAGGAGGCTATTCAAGATCTCTGGCAGTGGAGGAAATCTCTTTAAAAGTTTGAACAGTTTATTAACCACTTAACTACCACACGTCCAAAACGAAAACCATCCCCACATGCCACGATATTTTGAATTTTATTTAAAGAAATCAATTTTCAATGAATATTATAAAAATAAATATATTACTCACCATTCAGGTGTTCTTGAATATGTTCAGCTGACAATTCTCCCAAAAAAAATGATTTTTTTTATTTATTGTTTATTTTTTTATTTTTGATTAAGGTATTACATATGTGTCCTTATCCCTCCCCCATTACCCCCCCACTCATGCCCTCACCCCCCTGGTATCTGTGTCCAAGGCTGCCACTTAAGGAAAACTTTTTTTTTTTTTATAGACGTGCGTGGCATAGGGGAAGGTTCGCTGCTTGTGTCTACAGACACTTATGGGTTAAAATTTTCCATCTTATTTCATTTCTGTAATAGTTGATATCTGACTGTCCCTCTTATAATGCAGAGTGAGAACTTCCCTACTGTGTCTGATAAACACTCAGGTTCCAGGGTCAAGAATGTGTTGCCCAAAATGCCTGTTTAGTTTTTAAAGATGGAACTCCACCCTTTGCTTGGCTTTAAGTATGTATGGAATGTTATAAGACATAGTAGTAGTGGTGGTCAGACAAATGGCAATGGTGGGGAGACAAAAATATTCATGTGAAAATAAATTCAGCATTCTAATAAAGTTGCACTATTTCTTTTTTTTATCAAAAAGTTAAAAATAGACCTACCATACAATCCAGCAATTTCACTTCTAAACACTAATTTAAAAACATATATGTATCCCTATGTTTATTGCAAAATTATTTATAATAGCCAAGATATGGAAGCAACCTAAGTATCTATCAATAGATAAATATATAAAGAAAATGTGTATATATGTGTGTGTGTGTGTGCATGTGTATATATATTATTAAAATGTTCAATCAACAGACAATGTTTGATAAGTAGATGGATTTGAGGACCCTTATAAGTAATCTGTGGCTCCCCAGGAATTTTCAGCTGCCAGATGGGAACTACTAAACCATTTCTTTCTACTAAAGACTCCATGCTACAAAAAAGATATTACTAAGAAGAATGAAATCTTGCCATTTGTGACAACGTGGATTGACCTAGATGGTAGTATGATAAGTGAAATAAGTCAGAGAAAAACAGATACTGTATAATTTCACTTATATGTGGAATTTAAAAAAAAATAAATGAAAACAAAACAAAACAGACTCATAGATACAGGAAACAAACTGGTAGAAACCTGCTTTATAATAAAGAATTTGGTCTTTGGACTGATTCCTAGAAGGGAGCACTAAACTTTAGAATTTTCTGAGTGACAGGAAGTCTTTGTTATTTATATTGAATCCTACAGTGCCTTAGCAAATTATCAAATCAACAAACAAAATAAAAACAGACTCATAGATACAGAGAACAGACTGACAGCTGTCAGAGGGGAGGGGTTTGGGGGCTGGGTGAAAAAGTGAAGAATTAAGCAGTACAAATGAGTAGTTACAAAATAGCCACAGAGATGTAGATTACAGCATAGGACTATAGTCAATAATATTGAGATAAATATTTGGGAGCCAGATGGGTTTTTGAAGCAGCAGGAGGGCGACTCTGTAAAGTACGTGACTTTTTAAAATCTAGCTACTTTGCTGTACATATGAAACTAACACTGTAATTGAAACACACACAAAAAAATAGTACAAATAAATAAATTATCCACCCTCTTATAAAACAAAACAAAACCTACAGGGTAGTGGGAATCCTCACATTTGTAGCCAGTTTGGCAGAAGTTCAGGAAACCTGGAAACCCTGGAGCTTGTGCTGGTGTCTGAAGTGAGAGGAGTCCGTGGAGGGATCTGTCTTCAACCTGTGAAATTTGACCTAATTCTAGATAGTGTCAGAATTACATCTAAAAACCTGTAATCAATGACCTCACATAAATAGTGCTCTAGAGGAAGATGTCAACCAAACAGTAACTAAAGCACTAGCCAATAAGGACAGAGAAAATTAGAGAGCGTAGAGTTGAAATAATTACTCCTGTATTTGAATATAAATAAGCATAAGAACTAGTCCCTTGGCGAGCTTATCCACAGTTTAATGATTCTTTCCTGATAACACACCTGTTGTTTAACAGAATCTTGCCTATATAATAATTTATTGAGTGACCAATGGTAATGAAACCAGTTTCTGAGACCTGATAACAAAATAGTTATCTCTCAACAAAGTAAAATCAATGGCATAAGCAATGATCGACTCCAAAATAAAGGAATTGAATGACAATAAAATGACTAATAAATTTTGTGCTAGGGAAAATCTCCATTGTATTTTTCAGTTTTATTTAGACAACAAGATTTGGAGATGTATGGTAAATTTGCTTTCATCTAGAGCAGTAGTTCTCAACCTTCCTAAGGCTGCGACCCTTTAATTGAGTTCCTCGTGTTGTGGTGACCCCAACCATAAAATTATTTTCGTTGCTACTTCATAACTGTAATTTTGCTACTGTTATGAATCATAATGTAAATATCTGATATGCAGGATGTATTTAGGATCTAGAGCTTACTATTTAATTAATTCATCTGTTGAACCAGTGACATATTTTGAAAGCCTCAAGGTTTCAAAACTAAGAACCAGATATTCTGAATATAGAATATAAAAGCACAGAGTAGTATACTGTAAGTACTAGAGAAAAAGGGATTTTATCTCAGGATAATGAATAATTACTATTATTAGTATGCTAATAATATACAAACAAAGTGAGCCATATACATAGTGATTTATCAGCCTTTTCTAAAATGCGTCATTTGTAACAATAATTTTTTATTTTTTATTTCTATGTACAATAGCTTTTCTCTGAAGCCCTACAAGAAAAGAATATAAAATAGTATAACAAACAGATCTATCATGCATACTCAATCTCTTCCAAAGCATCTCGTCAAAAGATTTTTTGTTATTCTGAGGAGTTGTTCCAGTACTGGAAAACTATTTATATGTATGTATGTGTAATCAACAATTTTTACATGTGTAATGGATGATTCTTTTTTAAAAAATCAGTTTTGGCCTCATTATGACTTAAAGTAATTTCTTTTGAATTAAGTTGAGGGATGCATAAGACAGAAATATTTTAACACACAACATGACACTAATACAGAATTCAAAGTAAGTATATTTTATATTTTCACCTAATACTCAGAGATATATTGCTTTATTTGGATTGCACTTTACTATATGACAATGGAGAGTAAAATGACGAGTCTATGTAATGTCTGACAGTTTTCAGTGGGTTCAAAATTGTAATACAATTGATCCCTCCGTTGGACCTTTTATGAATAATATTATCTTCTGTAAATTAGAGATTTGGGCAGCATATTAAATATTCAAAAGTAAGTTGAAAAGCTTTAATTTAAAACAATGCAATTAAACAGTATTACCTTAGGAAAGTAAAACTGAGAAGGCAGAAACTTTTGAGATTATTCATATGAAAGAGTACTTGTAATTTTAACATCTAACCAACAGGTGACACCAGAGGGTAAGAATTGCAAACTGTTTTAAAGCATGGAAGCTGGGCAGTTGTTTTATTTCATACTAGTTATTAAATGATACATAATACCTGCTGATAGTTGAGCATAAGAGTGGAAAAAAAGAAACTCTGTAAGAAGTATTATATACATATTTTATCTTGAAACTAGGATTATTTTTGCAGCACAAACTGAACTAATAGAAAGAAGCAGAACAAGGATTCAGAATAAGCTGAAAAATCTGGTTATAAAAAAAAGTTCTTTCCCTTCAAGGTTTCTTTATTTTTAACTTATATTTATCTATTGTCACACAAATTACAGCATAAAAACAAAACTGAATAGTGGGTAACATTCGCAAGACAAAGTAGAATTCTAGTTGTATTTATATTATGAAGAATAAGTATTTGTTAGCTTAAGATAATTCTAGGTGTTATAAATGGAAAGTAGTAACTAGCCTAAGCCTTGACTGTAATGTGTGAAACATTAACAACCAAAATAATCTCTTGCACATTGTTAATTATTTATGGATCTGAATTGTTTGTATGTAGAAAAAGCACATGTTTCAGTTTGATAAATATATACATATATATTTATAAATACTTATATTTGTAAATATGTAAGCATCTGTAAATTCATGTAAATACAAATGCAAAAGACAGAAAGAAGTAATGAAAAGAAAACATTTATTGACAAAAAAATTTGTGCCAAAAACTATTAGGTACTTCTGTATATTTTATTTAATTCTCCAAGCAACCCCATTTGGAAGATGATGTTATTATTCTCATTTTCCAGATGAGTAAAATGAAGCTCAAAAATTTAACTATTGTGCTTAAATTATATACTGAGTCAGTGGTGGAATTGGGACTCAAACCGACCTAGATATGTTGGAAACAAAAGCTTATGTTCTTTTGCTTTACCAACATGAATCCCAGAACTCATAACTTTGCACCTAAATGTGTAGGTCTTATTGGTTGGTTGAATGTGTGAGGAGCCATGATTAGTTCATTAAAATTATGTCCATATGCAACCTAACTCATTTTCTTAACTAGAGAACTAAAAGTAGAATGACTTGAGAGTGAAATATTAATCTAGTGCTGAGTAAAGTAGCCAGCCTGAAGTTGCTGAGAGTCAGATTATCTGTGTTTTAGTTCTAGTTCTGGCACTAACTAGTTGGATGTCCTTGTTAATGTAATTTTGCCTCACTAAATGTATTCTTACATCTAACATAAAGGATTTGAAATAGATTATAGCATTTTTTAATGTTAACACTAGAAAATCATTTTTTAATTAAAAGTACATGAAATTCAAATATACAAAATAGATGAAAGAAGAGTTGTTGGTTTCCATGGTTGACATGACAAAGCTTCATTTGATCAGAGTTTTTTGTTTGTTTGCTTTTTTTATAGAACTCATTGAGGTGACACTGCTAAAATGCCATATGATTTCAGTACTATGTAGAATCTAAAAAACAATATAAATGAACATGCAAAACAGAAACAAACTCATAGATACAGAGAACATTTTTATGATTACCAGAGAGAAGAGGGGTTGGGGGATGGATTAGGATGTGCAAATTGCCAATTATATAAACAATTACAGGGATGTAAAGTACAGCATAGGGAATGTAGTCAATAATTTTGTATTAACTATGTATGGTGTTAGATGGATAGTAGACTCATCAGAGTGATCACTTAGCAAGTTTATAAATATCTAATCACTGTTTTGCGCACCTTAAACCAATATAACATTCTATTTCAACTGTAATCTACACTAATAAAAGAGAAACATGGTAATTGACGTATGACCGCTACCCTTCCCATTGGCTAATCAGCGAGATATGCAAATTAACTGCCAGCCAAGATGGCGGCCAGCAGCCAGGCAGCTTGAAACTAACTTGAGGCTTGCTTGCTTCAATGACTGAGGAAACCAACGTTC
>NW_006282375.1:251754-252389 GCF_000327345.1 Myotis davidii
CAGCGGTGCTGGTGGGAGCCTCTCCTGCCTCCTCAGCAGCACTAAGGATGTCCGACTGCAGCTTAGGCCTGCTCCCCGCTGGCAAGTGGACATCCCGGGCTTCCGGGCTACCGGGCTTCCAGAGGGATGTATGACTGCCAGCTTGGGCCTGATTTCCCAGGGAGTGGGCCTAAGCCAGCAGGTGGACATCCTCCGAGTGTCCCAGACTGCATGAGGGCATAGGCCGGGCCCCACATCCCCACTGAGTCCACAAATTTTTGTGCACCGGGCCTCTAGTTTATTATAAGACTGTACACTTGAAATTTATATAATCTTACTAGAGGCCCAGTGCATGAATTTGTGCACCTATGGGGTTCCTCAGCCTAGCTTGTGACCTCTTGCAATCTGGGACCCCTCGAGCGATATCAGAGGCCAGGCCGAGGGACCCCACCAGTGCACAAATCCATGCACCAGACCTCTACTTTGCATATAAGATCTTTGGATAATCTCTTCCCACCCTGCCCCCTCCCTACTTCCCTCTGAGATTCATCAGACTCTTCCATGTTTCCATACCTTTGCATTGAGTGTCTGCTGCCTGATAGTCAGTGTGTTTCATAGCTACAGGTCAAATGGTCGCTTAGGCTTTTATATATATA
>NW_006282375.1:253784-255240 GCF_000327345.1 Myotis davidii
ATGAGCCAGGGGTCCTGAATTGTGATAGGGATGTCCGACTGCCAGTTTGGGCCTGGCAGTTGGACATTCCCGGAGGGGTCCCGGTTTGGAGTGGGTACAGGTTGGGCTGAGAGGAACTGCCCTGTGTATGAATTTCATGCACTGGGCCACTAGTATAATAATAATTTCTTTATTATTTTTTTTATCCTCACCTGAGGATATGTTTCCATTGATTTTTAGAGAAAGGGAAAGACAGAGAGAAACATCAAAGTGAGAGGAATACTTTTATTGGTTGCTTCCTGCATGAGCCCTGACCTAGGCCCTGGCCAGGGAGGAGCCTGCAACTTAGATACATGCCCTTGGTCAGAATTGAACCCAGACCCTGCAGTGGTCAGGCCAAGGCATTATCCACTGAGCAAAACCAGCTAGGACAGGATATGACATTTTTCTTAACCTCCAGCAGTGGACCTTCTTTTTTTTCTCCAGGAGTGTGGTAAAAAACCCTAGGTCACCTATTTGGATTCTTATTACCCCAGTTACTAAGAATAGAGGGAGCTAAGCCAATGAGCAGTCAGAAAAGGTGTTTCCTCTGTAGTTCACATCAATTGCTGGCTTGGCCCCTGCCTCTGGCCGAGTCACTAGCCCTGGGCAGGGGACCTGCAGCCCCCTCAATTCTCGGCTCAGCCCTTCTCCCCAGGATTGCTGGCTCTGCCCCTGCTCCCCGCCATCACCAGCAACCTCCCTGCTCACCGCAATCGCTGGCTCTATCCCTGCACAGGCCTAATACCTCTGGCCAAGGCCTTAGGCCTGGGCAGGGGACCCCCATCTCCCTGCGATTGCTGGCTCCACCCCTACCCAGGCCTAATACCAAGGTCTGGGGACCCATTGCTCCCCACAATCGCAGGCTCCTCCCCTGCCCAGGCCTAGCACCTCTGGCAAAGGCATTAGGCCTGAGCAGGGGACCCCCAGCTCTCTGCAATCTCCCTTTCCACCCCTGCCCAGGCCTAACGCCTGTGGCCAAGGCATTAGGCCAGGTCAGGGGACCCCCAGCTACCTGCAATTGCCGGCTACGCACCTGCCCAGGCCTAATGCCTCTGGCCAAGGTGTTAGGCCTGGGCAGGGGACTCCCAGCTCCCAGTGATCTCCCGCTCTGCCCCTGCCTAGTCCTAAAGCATCTGATCGAGGCCTTAGGCCTGGGCAGAGGACCCCCAGCTCTCACCATCACCAGCTTTGCCCCTGCTACCTGCAATCTCTGGCACTGCCCCTGCCCAGACCTAAGGCCTCTGGTAGAGGCATTAGGCCTGGGCAGGGAACCCCCCGCTCCCCACAATCACCATCTTGGTCCCTGCTCTCTGCGATTGCCGGCTCCAGGCCTAATGCCTGTGGCCAAGGCATTAGGCCTGGGCAGGGGACCTCCAGCTCCCCACAATCATTGGCTCCACTCCTGCTCCCCACCATCGCTGGCTGCCCCCCTTCT
>NW_006282375.1:255739-256560 GCF_000327345.1 Myotis davidii
TCCCTCTGGCTGCCGGCACCAGTTTTCCTCCAGCACCCAAGACCCAGGACTTCGCTCCAGCTGGAGCTGCCTTCCATCTTCGCTGCTGCTCTGGGCCTGAGCAGCCTTCGGTCTTTGCTCAGCTGCTGGGCGCCTACATATGCAAATTAATCGCCATCTTTGTTGGTTATTAAGTTGCATATCATGCTGATTAGCCAATGGGAGGTGTAGCAAAGGTACGATCAATTACCCTGTTTGTCTATTATTAGATAGGATATACTAGTAGCCCAGTGCATGAAATTCGTGCACATTGAAAGGGAATTAGAGGAACATAATTTAGACTCACTATCTAATATTAATAATATGTCGCATGAAGCAGTCCGTGTTTCTGAAATTCAATGGCAGGAATTTTAGCTATTACTTTGCCAAATAAATGGAATCACCATCTTGGTCCCTGCTCTCTGCGATTGCCGGCTCCAGGCCTAATGCCTGTGGCCAAGGCATTAGGCCTGGGCAGGGGACCTCCAGCTCCCCACAATCATTGGCTCCACTCCTGCTCCCCACCATCGCTGGCTGCCCCCCTGCTCCCCACCATCCCGGCTTGACTCATGCCCAGGGCTAACGCTTCTGACCGAGATGTCAGGCCTGGGCAGGGGACCTCTCAGCTCTGATTGCAGGCTGCAATAGCCGATAGCCACTGGGCGCCTACATATGCAAATTAATCGCCATCTTTGTTGCAGTTAACTGCCAATCTTAGTTGGCAGTTAATTTGCATATAGCCCTGATTAGCCAATGAAAAGGGTAGCGTCGTACGCC
Organism: Myotis davidii; assembly: GCF_000327345.1. NCBI lineage: Eukaryota > Metazoa > Chordata > Mammalia > Chiroptera > Vespertilionidae > Myotis > Myotis davidii. The sequence goes on from NW_006282375.1 coordinate 256,535, forward strand.
AATTACCATTTTTCTCTTTTATTAGT
>NW_006282375.1:257145-265784 GCF_000327345.1 Myotis davidii
GTGCTGATGTTGATCATGAGTCTTTCTGAGCAGCGCTGGTTTCCTGGCATTGCTAATCTTTTACTTGTAGCTTCGTCTGTATCCACAATATAGAGTTGAGCAAATTTCTGAGAAATACCATCCAAAGGATGTAAAGTTCCAGTACGGTGATAAACTTGTCTGTGTGTTCTAAAACAGTATGGCCCATATTGTGAGGGTGATGCAATATTTGCACCCATGGAAGCAAAAGCAAAAGAACTATTTATGGAACGAATATTTCCCATGACATTTTTACTGTTAGAATCTTCGTTTGTCATTAATCTTTTTAAATATGCCAGGTAATCTGGAAAATGTATATCATTTGGACAGACTTTCCCTTTGCTACAACATCGAGTAAATTTCCCATCGGATGGTTTTTCATCAGAGAAATTTAGGGATAGGCAAAATTCACATCGAACAGTCATTCCACCACAACTATGTTCGAGGATTGCATCCTCATGTACTCCATTTTCGCTGAGAAGGCAGTTCCTACCAGTATTGGTAGTACTTGTTGATGACTGTTCTCTTGACATATTCTGTTGTCGCCACTGCCTTCTTTCAACTTCAAAGGCATGTTTGTCTTTAGACATTTTCTGTCGATAATGGTGTTTTTCAGCATCAGAGCGACGTTTTTCCCGTAGCTGGTGTTCAGATACATTCTGTCGCAGGTGCCGCCTTCTTTCAAGATCAAACAAATGCTGCTCTGCAGACACTTTCTGTCGAAAATGCTGGCATCTTTCGGCTGCAAAGCTACATTATATCAACAGTTGTTCTTTAGACATAATCCCACCTCGCCACTGTCACGGTCTGAGATGCAGGTGAATGAGTGTCCTGGCTATCAGGCCACTGAGAGTTGTCTGACCAATGGCTGATTCTGGCTGATTATGTGGGGGTGGGACTTCCTTCATTCTGCTGTCAGTTTCCACAGCTGTGATGAGGAAGCTGGGGTGACAGAGGAAGCCACACCCTCCAAGCCACCCTCTCTCTTGCTCTGTTCTATATCCAGCTGTCTCCTGCTCTGCCAAGTCCTCCAAACCTCCTGCTCTCTGCTGGCAAGGTCCCGGGAGTTCACGTGAGTGGCTAGGCGCAGGCAGCCACTCTTCCCCAACCAGCAAAAGTCCCGGGAGCCCATGAGTGTGGCTACAGCCTCGCCTCCCAGGGCTGGGGAAAGTCCCGAGAGCCCGGGGTCACGGCTGCCATTGCCTCCTGGGACGCTTGACATCTGAATATGCAAATTAACCACCATATTTGTCGGATAATTTGAATAGTCACTCAGATTGGCTGGTGGGTGTGGCTGGTGGGTGTTGCTTGAGCATAGTGGAGGAATGGCTAATGTGCATGTTTCTCTTTTATTATGTAGGACTAGAGGCCCGGTGCACAAAAATTTGTGCACTCTGGGGGGTCCCGCAGCCCTACCTGTGCCCTCTCACAGTCTGGGACCCCTCGGAGGATGACCACCTGCTGGCTTAGGCCTGCTCCCCGGGAGATGGGCATAAGCTGGCAGTCAGACATCCCACTGGCAGCCCGGGAGCCCTTGGGGGATGTCCACTTGCCAGCGGGGAGCAGGTCTAAGCTGCAGTCGAACATCCTTAGCACTGCTGAGGAGGTGGGGGAGGCTCCTGCCACCACCACTGTGCTGGCAGCCATCAGCCTGGCTTGTGGCTGAGTAGAGCTCCCACTGTGGGAGCTCACTGACCACTAGGGGGCAGCTCCTGCATTGAGCATCTGCCCCCTGGTGGTCAGTGTGTGTCATAGTGACCAATCATTCCCATTTGTCTTTTTTATTCTGGGATTTATTTACCTTTTGTAATTGAAACTTTGTTGTAGCTCTAGCTCCGAGGCTGGCTGGCTGAAAGCAGGTATCTGGGGATTGTTTAGCTTCTATAATTGCAACATTGTTGCTTAGAGTACAGCTCAGAGCCTGGCATGAGTGGAGGCCACAGCTTGGCTTCCTCCATCACCAGGGCCAACAAACCTCCTGCTTGCTCCAGCTCCATGGATACCGGCCGCCATCTTGGTTGGGTTAATTTGCATATAGCCACTCTGATTGGCTGGTGGGCGTGGCTTGGGGCATGGAGAAGGTGTGGTCAATTAGCATATTTGTCTTTTATTAGTGTAGATAAACGAAACTCACTCCAATAAATGTAATAAAAAAGATTTTTTAAATTACAACTGAAATAATAGAAATATGAGGCACAAACACCAAGAAAATAATAGTAGGTATTGGAAAGAAAGAGGGAGAGATAAGTGAAATTATTTAAGGAAAATAGAAATTATTAAATATAGGAATCTGAAGATGTATATAATAAACATGGTAAATGTAAACAGGGTAGAATCACACATTAAAAGACAGAGGCACTCAAACCAGATTTTAAAATTCAGATATATGCTAACCTATATAATAAGAGCCTAATATGCTAAGTGTCTGACTATTCATTCAGCTGTTAGCTTGCTGCTAGTGTCCTGCCGATCGGGACTGGGTGAGATGGGCCAGACATGCCTTGGATGAATCCGTGCATGGGCAGTTTCTGCCCAATCCCCATAGGCCAGGCTGAGGGACTCCACCGGTGCACAAATCCATGCACTGGACCTCTAATTACAATAAAAAACTTAAAATATAATAGTATAGTAGAAAGGTAGAAAAAAAGGGTAGTAAATATTATATATTATATATTACAATATTGAGGAGACAGAAGGAAGCTAGGTAGATAGGGGCGGCACTACAGGTAAGAAAAATGAAACCCAAGAACACAATTATGTGGAGTTTCTAAGACACCCAATCTGGACAGGGAAGGATGGGTGCGCGTGAACTTTAAAATGCATGGATCTTGCTAAGACAGACAGCGTGCAGATAACCAATCCCAAGACAGTAAGGTGTATAAACCAATCCCAAGGATGTGGCTAAGACAAAAATTTTTTAAAAGATCAATCAGGAGCTGGAAAGGCTGTCTCCGCCCCCAAATGAAAAGGTGTGCACTTCCTTTTACTGTCTCTCTTCTCCTCAGCATGCAGTGGGTTCCTGATGTTCATTCCTGTGGCGGGGGAGCACATCCCTGTGCTCACATTGCTTATGGCTATGTGGGCCTCCACACATGGACTATTAGACTTTAATTAACTTGGACTACTCCTGACTGTAACATGGAAAGGAAGCTCCGGACACTGGGCTGCTCCTGGAACCCCAGATATACCTTTTCCAGGACTGGCCTCTCCCAATAAACTTCGGTTCCATTAATCATTTTTGTCCATGACTTCATTCTTTGATTGTGGTGAGACAACGAACTTGGCCTGAACACTCCACATTTTGGGTCTCTCTATATGTATATACAGACAGTCCCCAACTTAGGATGCTTTGACTTACAATGTTTTACTTTACTTTCTCTGGTACTTTCCAATAACAATGGTATACTTGGATTTTTATATTTTGTTTCAAAACAAAGAATAAGCTCAGTCACTTTTCACAAATTAAAACAAATAAATGCAAAAGGTCATACTTGAGCTTAGCCAAAACTTTTATTTCTTCTTTCCTGACAAGTGCCATTAATGGCTGTTTGTTTTTATGTATTAGACACACACACAATTATTAATGTATGGGAGATTCATTTCAAAAGAAATTTATAAATTGGCATAACTACTTTAATCCAACAAGTAAAAAACATAAACATTCTGTCTTTGTCACATTGCTGTTTTCCCTGCTCTGCAAAGGCATACGTTCAAAGCACCATGTTTGTTCTGTCATTCTTCTCATATCAAGTTAACCAGCACTTAAAGCTAGAGGCATGATACTCTCATCCAGGTTGTCACAAATGGCAGTATTTCATTCTTTATTGTGGCTGAGTAGTATTCCATTTTGTATATGTACTACATCCTCCTGAGAGTATCATGCTAAGTGAAATAAGTCAGATGGAAAAGAATAAGAATGATATGATTTCACTCATATGTGGATATAAAACAGAAAGCAACAAAGGAACAAACAAAACAGATAGAGACAAAGAAGGGTGGTTACCAGAGGGAAAAGGTAGGGGGGGAGGATGAAGAGGGTAAAGGGTGTCAAATTTAAGGTGACAGAAGAACACTAGATTTTTTTTTTTTTGGTGAACACAGAATACAATATACAGATGATATATTATAGAATTGTATATTAAAAATTACCCTGGCTGGGGTGGCTCAGCAGTTGAGCATCGACACATGAACCAGGAGGTCATGGTTTAATTCCCACTCAGGACACATGTCAGGATTGCCGCCTCCATCCCCAGTGTGGCGTGCAGGAAGCAGCAGATCAATGTTTCTCTCTCATCTTTGATGTTTCTATCTCTCTATTCCTCTTCCTTCCTCTCTCTCTAAAAAAAAAATCAATGAAAACATATTTTTTAAAAACTTATGTAATATTATTAACAGATGTCAGGTCAATAAACTTAATTAAAAAAGTTTAGTGAAAAAAGAAGTAGAGGCATATTTTGAAAGGTTTTTTTTCCTTTCATTTTTACATTCAATTCACTATCAGATTCTAAAAATAAAATTATTAAAGTATTTATGGACACATTCTTTTGCTGAATTTTACTAACAAAAAGGCTTGAACTTTCAAGTATGTTAAAATGAATTTATTTCAGTGATGACGATTCCATCTATTACATGTACAGGATAGATCTTGATATTTTAAAATATTGAGATATTAATATATTTAATTTTTTTCTGCTTTTTGGGGGGTCTAGAAAACATCTGCACCAAAACAAGTCAGTAAATAAACCCATGATATTCTTTATTGAGAAGTTAAATTAGTCCTGGCTTTGATTTCAGTAATTACAAAAATCACATCAGCCAAATACACATTGTGTGTCTCATTTTAAAGATTTTAAGTGATTGTGTTTGAACTGGATAATTTTAACTGGTTTGCATCATCTCCAAAACATCAAAGTGACATGTTTTCCCAGTCCTAGTTTAATTACTGTACTTTGGAGACCTGTTGATAAAGCCTCTAGGAATTCTAATTAGCTATGATTCTGCCTTGCTCTCCCTGTTGTAGAATCCTCTGTTCTCAGCTTGTGGGCTCCAATACTATGTCTTGCTCAACCAAGGATGAACACAGCTGCTGGCCTTCTGGCTTACATCCAAGCTGAAAAACCTGCCAGATATTTTAACCAAAGTCTGCTAGTTCAAATCTTAGAATGAGAAGGTATAAATGTGGCTTAAAAGAGCAGGAATCTTATTTCTAGCAGTAGATTTAAATGATTTACTTTATATTTCCCTTTAAATTTTAATTAATGATTTAAAAGATAGCTTCTTGATACAAGCAGTAAGTAAATACAATGATATTTCCACAACTTTTGGTAATGAAATTATGCAAAAAAAACATTTTTAGTACTAAGTGCGGTGCATGTTTTTAGTAACTCCTCAACTAAAAATCTAAATTTCATTTCAACAATTTTTAAATTTTAATAAAATCTCAAATGAAATACAGCAACAATTGGGAAACAAAGTCTTGAATGATAGATTAAAGCAATTATTAAGTTGATAAAACCCCTTAATGTCAAATAATAATGCAAATGAGAGGAAAGAAAGTAGGATTTCTCATAATACTTTTTATTTCTGATATTTAAAATATTTAAAGATAGATGACCTTTTCTTAGATACATAATTAGTGACAAACTTCATTATACTATCATTTCTTTTACTTAGTGTTATGTTTCTTAAGAGAATATTAACTTTTATATTCCTATGAAATCTCAAACCCTGATAGACAAATTCTAGAGGTAATACCACAGAAAGCATATCAATGATTTCATGAGCAAATCATATGTAACAACCTTTTCTTATCTGTATTTTAACTTTCAACTTTAATCAGGCACTATACTTTAATTACAAGGTACAAAAATTATACTTTATTCTTAAAATGTTTGAACATATATTTTTGTCAAACCAGTAATCCATAAATAGTATCAAATTGTCTATCTAGATTGGTCAATGTGGTCACTGAAGTGTAAGTTTCAGATGTAGTCTTTCTTTTTTTTTAATATATTTTATTGATTTTTCACAGAGAGAAAGGGAGAGAGATAGTTAGAAACATCGATGAGAGAGAAACATCGATCAGCTGCCTCCTGCACATCTCCTACTGGGGATGTGCCCGCAACCCAGGCACACGCCCTTGGCCGGAATCGAACCTGGGACCCCTCAGTCCGCAAGCCGACGCTCTATCCACTGAGCCAAACCGGTTTCGGCTAGTCTTTCTTTTTTTAATCTCCTATACTTAACAGGCAAGCAGAGTCCACATAACTGAATTGATTGACAATAAATAATTGAATTGATATGATAAAGAAACAATATTGGTTAATGTCTTCAATAGAACATTATATTTAGAAATTTGATTACTTATTCTTAATTTCTTAATCAAGTCTAAGGGATACAAGTTGACTTAAATATTTTTCCTAGAATGACCATTCTGTTTTCCTGTCTTTATTGTCCTGTCATCATTAGCTCTGGATCCATTTATTTCCTACCTGTAATTTTATTTTAGCCCTTCTGAGGCACATATCAGGACTCTTGTTTACACATCTCATTGAGCATTTATTTATCCATTCAACAAACATTGATTGAGTCCCTACAGTGTGCTACACACTGAGGATATAGGAGTGAACCAACAATGTTGGGTCCTGCCCCAGCAGGTCCAGGGGTTCCCAAAGGTGTGGATGGAGTCGGCGAAGAAGGAATGACACAAAGACAGCATTCAGTTGATCAGCATCCTATCCAGGTTCTCTAGCCAGGATCTCCAGCCAGGTTCTGTGTGTTATTGTCTTGTTAAATCTGTATTTATACCAGTTGATTTTAATCCTATCAATTTCGATTCCAAAGGTTAGGGCTTTTCTTATCTCCTTCCAGGGAGTAAAGATTATGTAGCTTAAGCATGATTGTTCGTAGTTAAAGTGATTAACTACCCGCCCGGCACTTAGTTAAGGGGTTTTATTCCCTCCCTAACTTCAGGGAAAAATCCCTACCTGGGGAAACAACCTTTCTCAGAGAGGTGACCTTGGTTAAAACACATAGCGCCAAGAAGGGGAGCAAACATATTAAGAACAGTATGCCATGTACGCCAGGTCCCTTGAAACATATGCTGTGCCGATGTTTCTTCCCTGCAGCAACTGTGTCAAGTAGCAAGGATGGACTGGCTTCCGGCACAACGAGACCATTATCTCTGCTTTCATGGAGTTTTGTTATTGGATTCCTGTTGCTCTTGTAACACACTCCCAATAACTGTATCTGTGTTCTGTCCCCTCCAGCTTATCTGTTTATCTATCTATCTACCTATCTATCTACATGTTTATAAATAAGTATATATATATATATATATATATATGTGTGTGTGTGTGTGTGTGTTAGCAAGTTTATCAATCTCAATTCTTTTTTTCTTTGCTAATACTTTGTTACAGGTCATGCTCTTATATGAGTTATGTGAACTTAGATAAAAATATTAATTATTAATTCTAATAATTTATCTGAGCTTTAAAAATGTTTTCAATGTACACAAGCATATCATAGGCATATTATACTTTCATTTCTTTCTTTCTAAACATGATCATTTTTATTTATTTATTTTTGCCTTAACATAATGGGTGGTACCTCCAGAACAATATTAGATGAAAGTAGATCTAATGGGCATCTTTGTCTCATTCTAAATGCAAATGCAGTATTTTTTCTTTTCTTTCTTTTTTTTTTTTTTTGAACCAACTGAAACATAGTTTATTCATCACATTAGGAGATGCACCTCCAATGAATTTTTACTTTTTCTTTTTTTTATGTTCAAACACCACCGACATTTAAGAACTCAGAAAGTGTGAACAGATGGTGCAAACATGACACACAAACCAAAAGATTGTGTCTCCCAGTGCTGGGTCCCAGCTGCAGTTGCCCTCCCTGCCCCAGCGATGGTGACCAGTCTCAAATCCACCCCCGTTTGAAAGTCAAACTCAGGACAGCCATCGCAGCGCATTTCACCAATCACAGGAAGCAGCTCAATTCTAAGAAAGAAAAAGCCCGCCCTTTCCGGTAGCTCCCAGGGGCGGGGCTGCCTCACCGGAACTGAGTGATACCTCCTGAACTTACACGGCACAGATTGTGATTGGCTGTCGTTCAGTATTATGTTAATGAAGTGGCCTTTTTAAAAGAACTTTGGACATTTAATTTCCACCTAAGTGTTAAAATCATTGTTAAGTGATACTATCTGAAGGATTATACAGACGGAAAGCTTTTCTCTTTGCCAGTGGAATCAGAAGCAGGGAAACTATCTCACCATGACTGTAAAGTATGGGAAAGAAGAGGGAGAGGATGCATTCTAAGTGGGTTTTGGCTTTTTACTTGGTTAGAAGGAGTAACTTTGTCAACAGTACTGCAGTCTGCTTTTGCAGCAGTTAGCAGTCTGTTGTGGATACTTTATGAGATACATACAGGTGTGCCTGCTTTTTAAAAAATTATTTGTTCAGATTATTACAGTTGTTCCTCTTTCTTTCCCCCAGAGCACCCCTCCACTCGGTTCCCACCCCACCCTCTGCCCTTCCCCCTCCCCCCACTGTCCTCGTCCATAGATGTAAGATTTTTGTCCCGTCTCTTCCTGCCCCCCCACACTCCTTTCCCCC
>NW_006282375.1:266890-269961 GCF_000327345.1 Myotis davidii
ACGGGGTACACTGGCACTTGGATCTTTAAGGAGGTGCTAATTTAGCCTCTGCCTGAGGCTACCCAGCAGGAGTTATGTGGAGAGATCTGAAGATTCCTCTTCTTTGTTTGGGATTTGGAGGTGCCCAGATGAGGCACAGCTGTGAAGCAATGCAAGCTGCTATGAGGCCTTGGGCCTTCTTTTGGATGTTCTGGTTCTCTCTGACCCAGCTGCAATTTGTTAAGTAATTTTAGATTGCAAAGGGACAGGTAATTCATATGCAAAACCATGGGTGGGGCAGCATCTCAGGGAATCAACAGGATGGAGAAAACAGCTATGGCTGATCCTCAGTCCTGCCCTAAGAGGCCCTGGTGGATCTCAGTGTCCCAGTAATCACTGCAAGCACCTCTGAGAGAAAGCTGCCCTCGAGTTCCACCCACTACCAGACAGTTCAGTTTCTCCCTGTATGAGTCTGGGTCCCCAGAGACTAGCCCGAACTGGAGTTCAGAGCGGGAGCTTGAGACTCCCTCCAGATTGAAAGAGACAACCGTGTCCTCAGTTGCCAGCCCTTTCCACGTGCTCCTCCATACCTCTGCACTTTACTTCCGCACCTCCTTTAAGTCTCAGTGTGCTTTCCTCTTTCCTTCTAGGTGTAGAATTTCCACTCAGCAAGCCTTCCTGTGGTTCTGGATGATGTCCATTTTGTCTTTTAGTTGTATTTTTGAAGTGGTTGTGTGAGGCAGCAATTTCTGGTGTTTACCTATGCCGCCATCTTGGTTTCTCCCCAATGCAGTTTTTTTTCATCATTTCACCATTTGGTATGTTGTTTGCTGTAGGATGATTTGTAGATACCTCTTAATATTAGATGAAGAAAGTTCCCTTCTATTTCTAGTTTAAATATTTTTTTTTCTAAACAGATGCTGGATTTTATCAAATGCATTTTCTGCACTTGTTAAAGTGATAACATTGTTTTTTCTATTTCTTTCTCCTAATGTAGTAAAATATATAGTGATTTTCAATTGTTAACACTTTTTATTCCAGAAATAAAGTGAATTAGCTTGAATATATTAGCCTTTTTGTTTTGTTTTGCTAAGATTTTATTTATAATTTCTGCATTTACCATTATCTACCCCTTAAATGTTTAGTAGATTTAACAATTAAATCCATCTTGGTCTGGAGTTTCATTTTCCAAAGGATTTTGATGACCAATTTAATGTTTTTAGTAGCTATTTATGTTTTTCCTTATGCTATTTTTTTCTCACCTCACAAGAAGCCATTAATGATAGAAGCATTACAAATTTCAAACCAAGCTTCAGTAATTCTTCTTAAACACCAAAAACGGTCCTGGTTTTCACATGGTTACATTGCTAATTTCATAGTAGCATTTACAATATTATTACTGTTGTTCTTCTGGGCTTGGACTGCCTTTGCTCTTAACACATTTCTTGTGACATGAACAATTCTATGGCCTTAACTTGCACACACCTACTTCATCAATCTCTTCCTCTTCACTCTCCTCTTGTACAGTTGGAGTCTGTGTTTTATTGAATGATTGAGACAGATTCACCTTGAACTTTGAATGTCTCAGCAGTTTCTAGCTGTGATTGCTGAGGTAAATCCTTTATCTTGGCTTCATCCAAAACTAGGTAGGTATTTGAAGCTGGTCTCTTGTAGACATCTGGTTTTGTGATGACAAATAGGATATTCTTAGATTTCTATATAGCGACCCTAGTAACACCTGTATCCTGTTGAAGAGTCAGTTTGGACATAGCCTTCTGTGCCTTCTTTTCACTGGGTCTCTGTTTTGTTTCACTGAAAGGTTCTTCATTGATGTCAGCTGCTGCCACCAGCTGGGCTTGCTGTGTGGCTGCCTGTGTGGAATCTTGTGCCTGGAGCTCTGGTACTGATTCATGCTGTCAGACTCCGTTCCAGACCCTGCTCAGCCTGAGGCTGTGGCAACTCCTGCTTGGTGTCAGGGATGGTTTCTGTGGTTTCACCACATCTTTTGTGCAGGGAACTGGGAACCAAGATGGTGGCAGAAAGAATCTTATGCTATTTTTATTAGAAAATTTTCTGTTATTCATACTTTAAATTGTATGGCATAGTAGTGCATAATAGTATCTGAAAAACATTCTCATGCATATACATCTTTTAGTAATATCCCCTCTTTTAATCAGAGATTTGTTCTTGTGACTTTACACCTTTTTCACCATTTTTAGCTATAGGTGTATTGATATTATTTGAAAGAACTGGCTAAGCTGACCCTCTGTTTTTATTTTTCTTCTTCTTCATTGTAGCTTCTAATGTCTTTATTTTGTGTGCTTACTTTGCTGCTTTTCTCTAATGTTTTAGATATTTGCTAGCTCACTGATTTTTTTTAGCCTTTCTTCTTTTGAATAATGTGAAAAAAGAGGTAACATGATATACCTGAGACTGCTATTTTTAAACAGTATTTGTTTGCTAGATTGATCATTGGCTGGCATCTGAGAATTTGACTTGTACACAGTAGCACAAAATTTATTCTAAATAATTAAAGTGGTTCACTATGCCTACAAAATTTGAACATGCTGCAGTGTATACATATGCCAAATTTTAATGTTGTACACCTGAAACATAATTTTAGAAACCAATGATACCTCAATAAAAAATTATTTAGCCCTAGCCTGTTTGGCTCAGTGGATAGAGCATTTGCCCAGGGACTGAAGGGTTGTGGGTTCAATTCCTATCCAGGGCATGAACCTTTGTTGCAGTCTCAATCCCAGGCCCATTCAGGGCTTGTGTGGGAGGCAACAAATCAATGTGTCTCTCTTACATCAATGTTTCCCCCTCTCTCTATCTCTCCCCTTCCCTTCCACTCTCTAAAAATCAAAGGAAAAAATACCCTCAGGTGAGGATTAACAAAAATAAAATAATAATAAAAGCTATTTAGATTATAAAAATAACCCCAAATCTTCTCTCTCTCCCTTTTTAAAAATAAAAACAATGTGCTTCATATTGAATACATATATTAGACAATATGAGCCAACATGAATGAACATCAATTAAACATCCTGAAACCCACAACTAACATCATACTCAATGGTGAAAAGCTG
>NW_006282375.1:270152-270377 GCF_000327345.1 Myotis davidii
TTCAGGGGTAGGAGGCGACTTGGCGATCAGGGGAAGTCGACACCCTCATCACACCTCTGCTGCTGCCACTGCCGGCAGCACAATCCTCAGCCAGCCCTGGTTACCAGAGCCTCAGGCGTCCCTGGACAGCTAGGCAGTCACCATCAGTGGCTTGCCTGTGCCTTGGGCTGGCCCTGGGCGGCTAGAGGGCTGAGGGGACTGTGGGACTCTGACAGCAGGAGGGTG
>NW_006282375.1:270526-272235 GCF_000327345.1 Myotis davidii
CTCTGCGTGCCTGCCACCCTGGCAGGGCTGTGGGTTCCACCATCTTTGAGGGTATGGCAGTCAATTAGCACATTCCCTCTTTATTGGCTGTGGGTGTCACCATTTCATAAGGGAGTGACAGTTAATTAACATTCCTTCTTTATTAGATAGGATAGATGTCCTAGCTAGATCAATTAGAAAAGAAAAGAGGCATTAACACATTGTATGCGGGAAACGTATTTATACGTTTTATGTTGACTGGTAGTAGAGCGCGGGACACGTATTAATACGTTTTTTATAAACTAGCGGTAAAATGCAGGTAACGTATAAATACGTTTATTTTTATACTTTTTTATTGCTCTAAAGGGATGCTAACATGCAGATATACGAATTCCAAAGGACAAACTAAAACTAACATTATCATAATTTTACTGAACGTTGCCATTTGTGCAAAAAATTAGCAAAAATGGCCCAAGCCACCTGTTAGCGCGTGATAAAAACTACCCACAAACAATGTGTTAAAATTGGAAAAGAAGTAAAACTGTCTCTACTTGCACAAGACATGTTATATATAGAATCTCTAAATAATTCACTAAAAACTGAGAAATAATTTGAAAAATTCAGTAAAGTTGTGGAATAAAAGATAAATCAATATATAAAATCACTTGCATTTCTACACACTAACAACTAATTGTCAGAAAAAGAAATTAAGAAAACAATTCCATTTACAATTGCATCGAAAATAAAAAATATCTAGGAATAAACTTAATGAAGAAGTTGAGACATCTGTACACAAAAACAATAAGAAATTGGGGCAAACATTTGTCAAAGACACAAATAAATTTAAAAAAATATTCCATGTTCATGGATTGTAAGTATCAATATTGTGAAAAATTCCATACTGCCAAAATCAATCCACAGATTCAAATCAATTCACTTCCTATCCAAATGGCAATGGCAATTCTATTTTTAATAGAAAAAGCAATCTTAAAATTTATATAAACTACAAAAGATTCCAAATAGCCAAAGCAATTTTGAGAAAGAACAAAGTTGAAGGTATCACACTTCCTGATTTGAAACTAAATTACAAAACTAGTAATCCAAATAACATGGTAATCCAAATAACATGGTATTGGCATAAAAACAAACACATAGAATACTCATACAACTTAGCACCAAAAAAATAAAAAATCCAATTAAGAAATGGACAGAGGATCTGAAAAGACACTTCTCCAAAGAGGACATATAGATGGCCAAAGACATATAAAAAGATGTTCAATATTATTAATCATCACAGAAATGCAAATTAAAGCCACAGTGAGATATCACTTCAGTGATTTCTAGGCTTTATTTTATTAAGTAAAAGACTGAAAAGAAACTCAATAGTAGATTAATACCCTTTTCAACTTTGCTCAGGACAAGTTTTTCAATAAGTAGTAGAAAAGTTATATAAAGACAGAACTGAATCATAAGTGCAGTTGTATTCTACACAAGTGGCAGATAAAAAAATCTAGACAAAAACCAAGCAACAGAAAATAAAACATTTATCATAAAGAGTAGCTTCTGCTTCAAGCCTTAGGTGAATAAGTGAAATTCAACTGAAATATAAACATAAATAGGTAAAGTAATGAACATAGTAACATAATGAAACACATTTGGTTAAAATTACATTTTTTAATATATTTTTTATTGATTAAGATATTACAAATGTGTCCCTGTCCCCACATCAC
>NW_006282375.1:273592-275379 GCF_000327345.1 Myotis davidii
TCAGACAACCGCCCCTCAGCGCCGCGCCGCCCGCTCCGCGCGCACTCCACACCTGAGAATTTCACTTCAGCACTGCGCCGCCTGTGAGTCTGGATATGATATTCTCTTTATTCCTAGTTGTAGAATTTCCACTCAGCCAGCCCTCCTGTGGTTCTGGATGTTGTCCGTTCCCTGTTTCAGGCTTAATTTGAATTGGTTGTTCAAGGTAGCAATCTCCAGCGTTAACCTATGCCGCCATCTTCGGTTCTCTCAAAATTACATTTTTTAATAAATAAGCCCTCTAAGGGAGACTTTGTGTTATTATACGAAAAATTAGCAAGACTCAGGCAAATATTTTTATGGGAAACATAGAAGAAATAATTAAAATTAAATGATAATGTTAAGGAGTTATCAATGCTTAAGGAATAGGAGAGAAAATAAGGCAGGAAATACAAATAGAAAATCAGTGTAAAATGAGAGTGGAGTTAGTAACAGCAGCAGAGAAGAGTAAATGAATTTCAAAAAGTCAATGTTTTCCAGTTTTCAGCTTAACCTGAGAAAATATTCTACTGCTGAATTAGACAGTTTAAGAATTAAAAACAAGCTTTTTTTCCTCTTTAGCAAATATTTGGATTAAGTTAGATTGGGAACCATCATGTTCTTATCTACTCTGCTTTTCTACACATATCCGTCTTTGAAATGCCCTCTGACTCATCCCAAATCCATTTGGTAGACCAGGGTAACTACTATTCAGCTTAGAAAATTCACTTCACATTTCTTACCTCTTTCCCCTTTCTCTCATTGTTTGATCTCCCCAGCCCTACGTAAATACCTCTACCAGCAACATATTGTAAACGATCTGTTTTTATATCTGAGTCCTTCACTAAACTACAAAACAGTGTGGAAGAGGGAGAATGTGTAATGATTTTGGAGGAAACACAACTAAGTAACTCTTGCTGACACATAGTTCTGAAAAATATTTTTTAAATAACATTTAAATTCTTTAGTGCACATTTTATTATTGTTGATGAACTTGTGTTAAAACAAAGAAAAAATTACACAGAATAGCTATTATAGAAGAAAAAAAATATTTTGTCCAAGTTATCAATTCAATCAAGTCTTGCATATTTAACTGAACAACTCTTCTGCTGCTTCATTTTCCACACGGGACCCAATTCATTGCTAAAACTTCTGCTTAAATACAGTCTTTGGAACAAACTGTGAATTTAATCATATTTTCACTTATTTTACAGATGTGCCTGTATTTATCAATAAAGTAGGTAATATTTTTATTCCTTTTTTGTTTGCTTGAAATGTCAAACAGGTTTAGCCAAAAGATAATTTGATTAAATCATCCTTGCCTAATTGATTCACATGGAAGCTTTGAGCTCAACATTTCAGAAAAAGATGACAGGCCCTCATTTGTACATTTTCTTCACATAAGAAAATACAGAATCTGGAGAAACCAAGATGGCAGCATAGGTAAACACCAAAGATTGCTGCCTCACACAACCACTTCAAAAATACAATTAAACGACGGAATGGACACCACCCAGAACCACAGGAAAGCTGGCTGAGCTTTGAGCTACATTTCAGAAAAAGATGACAGGCCCTCATTTGTACATTTTCTTCACATAAGAAAATACAGAATCTGGAGAAACCAAGATGGCAGCATAGGTAAACACCAAAGATTGCTGCCTCACACAACCACTTCAAAAAAACAACTAAAAGACAAAACGGACATCATCCAGAACCACAGGAAGGCTGGCTGAGTGGAAATTCTACAACTAGAAGGAAAGAGAAAAGCA
>NW_006282375.1:276445-278691 GCF_000327345.1 Myotis davidii
AGAAAGAAGAAGAAAAGGTAAAGATAAAAATTATGAACAAAGTGATAACAAATACATATCTATCAACAAGTGAATCTAAAAATCAAGTGAATGAAAAACCTGAAGAACAGAATGAACTGTTGATTATAATAGAATCAGGGACATAGAAAGGGAATGGACTGACTATTCTTGGGGGGGTAGGGGATAAGGGGTGTGGGGGATGCGGGAAGAGACTGGACAAAAATCGTGCACCTATGGATGAGGACAGTGGGTGGGGAGTGAGGGCAGAGGGTGGGGTGGGAACTGGGAGGAGGGGAGTTATGGGGGAAAAAAGAGGAACAAATATAATAATCTGAACAATAAAGATTTAATTTTTTAAAAAAAGAAAGAAAACACAGAATCTAAAACCCCTAAATCTATATCCTTCATTTTTTAAAAAAATATTATATCTTACTATCTCATAATTCCCAATCAAGATACCATTGACAGAGGCATTACCTCTAATTAGTATATCATTTTATGTAGCAAAAGATAAAATATCCGCCCTGGTTGAGTATTGTCCTGTGCATCAAGGGGTCACTGATTCCATTCCCAGTTGGGGCACATGCACTGGTTTCAATCTCAATTCCCAGTAGATCAATGTTTCTCTCTCATTCTCCCTCTCCATCCCTCTCTCAAATCAACAAAAGCATATTATATTAAAAACGATAAAGTAGCCGAAACCGGTTTGGCTCAGTGGATAGAGCGTCAGCCTGCGGACTGAAAGGTCCCAGGTTCGATTCCGGTCAAGGGCATGTACCTGGGTTGCGCGCACTTCCCCAGTGGGGGATGTGCAGGAGGCAGCTGATCGATGTCTCTCTCTCATCGATGTTTCTAACTCTCTATCTCTATCTCTCTCCTTTCCTCTCTGTAAAAAATCAATAAAATATATTTAAAAAAAAAAAAAAAAAAAAAAAACGATAAAGTATTAGAATTGTAAGACTCTGTTTTTCTTGTACAAATAACTCTAATACCTTTTATGATTTGTAATTGAACCATATGTATAAAGCCAAATAGTGCCTGTTTATAAACTCTCTAGGATACTTTTACAAAGTGCTGCATCAAGTCCATTAATATTAATATGAGTCACATGAGTAAATTCCTGTACATTGTTCTTAAAATTCGCTTCACTTCATGTGGTTGAGAATGACTTCTTTCAATCGTCTTTCTTCCTGGAAGAAAGCTGCTATTAACAGCAACACCCACTGTTGCCAAAACATCAATGCTCTATTCTGAGCAGTGACTACTGGAAAGACAAGTGCCTGCTGTGTCACTAAATTATCATGGCTTGGGGGGTAAGTATTTCAATACTCATCTTAGCTGATCATTCTTCACTTGATTATATAGGGATCAATACAGTATAATGAACTTATTTCATTATAATGGATGTTTATTAGAAAGTTTATCAGAAGTTTATTGCTAAACAATATATGTTTCATTCTATCCTGAAAAGAGCTGGAGACAAATGAAAACTGATGCTCAGTCATTCCCAGTAATTTAGCAAGGAAAGAGTTACCTTTGAAGCTACCAGAGCAGGTTGTATATAATTTCCAACATTTCCTACTCATTAATTCCTGTATATTTGAATATGTTCTTTGTTTAAGGGATTTGGAGATTTAGATGGGTTTTGCTTTTGAATCAGAGGTATTAAAGTAGTGAGGGGGAGAAGTTGGTACTGGATGAGTGTTATGAAGTAAATGTCTGTGTGTTCTCAGAAAATTATATGTGGAAGCACTCAGCTCCAATGTGACTGTATTGAGAGACAGGGTCTTTGAGGAGATGATAAAGGTTAAATGAGGTCATAAAGGTGTGTCCATAATCAAATAGGGCTAGTTACCTAATAATAAGAAGAAGACATGCCGAACTCTCCCTCTGCCATGTGAGGATACAACCAGAATGCAGCTATCTGCAAATGGAGAAAAGCGTACTCACAAACAATAAAATTGATCATCACCTTGATCTTGAACTTCCCAGCCTCTATAACTGTGAAACAATATGTTTTTTGTAGTTAAGCTACCCAATCTATGGTATTTTGTTATGGCACCCAAAGCGTAGTAGCCACTTTGTAGAAGATTCTTGAGAAAATTAATTTCTTCCAAAATAGTGGATCAGAAAAAGACCTTAGTTTTCAAGAATACAAATATTAAAAATTCTAAGATTATATTTATGTTATTGTTTTTATTACGAAAACACTAAAGGCTCATTATAGCAAGTAAAGCTATATATAT
>NW_006282375.1:279796-282316 GCF_000327345.1 Myotis davidii
CCTGAATATTCTTAATTCCCAAGAACAGAGAAACTTACTGCAGAGTTAAAGGCAGTAAGCCAGAGAGTAAAAGGCAGTAACAGCCAGCCTAGCTCCACCATGGAACTAGAGGCAATTGAGATGTTTTCTTGGAATGACAGGATTCTGTAGGCTCTGGATCCCTTGTTCCTCAAGACTACCTTGGAAAATAGTAAAAGAACCCTTGGGGGAGAAACCAAGATGCAGCATAGGTAAATACCTGAAATTGCTGCCTCGCATAACCACTGCAAAAATACAACTAAAAGACAGAACAGACATCGCCCAGAACCACAGGAAGACTGGCTGAGGGGAAATTCTTCAACTAGAAGGAAAGAGAACAGCATACGAGACTCAGAGGGGGCACAGTGCGGAAAATATAAAGGTGCGGAGGTACGCGTGGAGCAGGCTGGTAGCTGAGGGCGTGGTTGTCCTTTTCAATCGGGAGGGAGTCTCAGATTCTGAGCTCCAGTTCTGGGCAAGTCTCTAGGGACCCAGACTCAAACGGGAGAAGCAGGACTGTCTGGCATTGGTAGGAACGTGAGGGCAGCTTTCTCGCCGAGGTTTGCAGCAGCTGCTGGGACTTTGAGAGACAGAACCTCTAGGGACGGGACTGAGAGCAGCCATAACTACTCCCTAGTAAACCCATAGAGTGATCTGATCATAAATTTCTAAATGGGCAGGTCATATTGGTAGTCATGCTCCAGACATATAACTTGTTTATTAAAAGGTTATCTTACCTTAAGCAAACTGTGTCCATTGTTCCTGGGTATATAATTTTCTGTGTACACCTTTGAAAGTAGTCCTAACCACCCTCAAGAGAGCACATAATCTTAACATCCTTGTAATCCAATCCCTGTCTTGCTTTCTCTCACCTCCTTGTTATCTTCCCTGTTACTTTCTTAATTTCAAATGCATAAAAGAAGTTCCAAACTTTTATTCTCTAGAGGATTTGAGCATATGTTGACAGTTTGGTTCAAATGAACTCATAAGAATTCTCTACAGGTTTGGACGTCGATTTTACATGAATAAAAGTAAATAATTTCCCTTTATCTAATACTATATCACAGATACCTTTGGTTGGTCAATATATTCAGACTTAATATGTAATTTATATTAACTTCAAAATATTTTATTAAGTCTACTATAATATTTTCAACTTTTCCCCTACTAAGATATTCGGGTTGTTTCCAGTTTTTATATCTTTAAATAATCATACAAGAAATATTGTTCTACATATTAATTCTTTGATTTATATATATATTCCTAAACATAAGATTTGGGGACCAGAGGGAGTGTTACTTTAAGTTAATGAGTCCTTTCCAATTGTTTTCCATCAAAAAAGACATTACTTATTTTCAGGCCCTTCTAGAATGCATGGGGGTACCTGTTTTCCAAAAACTGTCAATATTAGAAGTTGTCAACTTTTAAAATATACTTTTATTATTGATAGTATTACAGATATCTCCTATTTTCCCCACTTTACCCCTTCCATCCCAGCCCTACCAACCCTCTTTTAATTTTTTGCTAATCTGAGAATGTGAAATAGTATATTGTCATTTTGATTGGTATTTTATCAACTATAAATAAAGCTGGTAATCTTTCCATACATTTGTTGTGAATTTGAATTTTCCATCTGTGAATTATCTGCTCTTACACTTAATCAATTTTTCTACTGTTTGTCTACTTCTTATCAATTATAACACCTTCTTTTGTTCTAAGGACATTAAACCTTTGTTCCCGCATATAGGCACTACAAATGTTTTCTCCCAATCTATCTTTTCCCTTTGGCCTTCTTTATTAACTCCTTGGACATACATTTTCACAATATTTAATACATTTAAATCTGCTTATTTTTTTCCTTTACAAAGTATATACTTTCTATCTACATAAGAACATATCCTTTCAGAAGAAAAACCAACATGGCGGCATAGGTAAACACCGGAGTTAGCTGCCTCGAACAACCACTTCAAAATACAACTAAAAGACGGAATGGACATCGCCCAGAACCACAGGAAAGCTGGCTGAGGGGAAATTCTTCAACTAGAAGGAAAGAGAACAGCATACGAGACTCAGAGGGGGCACAGTGCGGAAAATATAAAGGTGCGGAGGTACGCGTGGAGCAGGCTGGTAGCTGAGGGCGTGGTTGTCCTTTTCAATCGGGAGGGAGTCTCAGATTCTGAGCTCCAGTTCTGGGCAAGTCTCTAGGGACCCAGACTCAAACGGGAGAAGCAGGACTGTCTGGCATTGGTAGGAACGTGAGGGCAGCTTTCTCGCCGAGGTTTGCAGCAGCTGCTGGGACTTTGAGAGACAGAACCTCTAGGGACGGGACTGAGAGCAGCCATAACTACTCCCTCTGCCTGCCCTGTTTGATCCTGTGTGACCCGCCCCGCCCAAGCCCTGCACAGAGCCATTTGCCAGATAGCCTCAGGCAAAGGTTAGATTAGCACCTCCCTAGAGGACAGAAGTTCTCTCACTGCAGACACAGCTGATTCTCACCGCAAG
>NW_006282375.1:283061-286675 GCF_000327345.1 Myotis davidii
TGTTCTTTCCTTCAGTCTAGAACACACAAAAAACAAATTAAGAGAGATCATGCTAAAGAAATGGGGTGTCGGGGGTGTTGGGTGTGCGAAAGAGACTAGACAAAAATCATACACCTATGGATGAGGACCAGTGGGGGGGTAAGGGCAGAAGGTGGGGTGGGAACCGGGTGGAAGGGAGCTATGGGGGGAAAAAAAGAGGAACAAATGTAATAATCTGAACAATAAAGATCTCATAAAATTAAAAAAAAAACAAAAGAACATATCCTTTCGGCCTTTCCTGAAATTGCATAAATATTCTTTTAAATTGTGGTGATGTTTTCATTCGCTACTAGTATTTTATCCATTTATAATTTAATTTTCCATACTCTTTCACTTAAATTTCTAACTTTTTTTTATTTTGACAGCCAATCATTTTGTTGAATAAACTACTCACTTGCCACTATACTGAAGTTTCATCTTGTCAGTTAAAAGGCATTTGTTGAGGGCCTAACCAGGTTCTATTCTATGGGATAAGGCAATGAAATAGAGTTTCTGCTCTTTAGGAACTTTGGTTTTGGCCAGGGAGACAGGCATTAGACACACAAACAAATTAGTGGATTAAGTTCTGATAGAGATAAATCTATTAAAGAGATAAAATAAGATGACATAATAGAGATGGCACAGGGAAAAGCTGTTAGTTAGGTTAGGTCAGGGAAAGACTCTGAGGAAGTGATATTTGAGACCATAAGATGAGGAGAAAATCATAAGACAATCTAGGAAAAATGTATTCCACAAAGAAGGAATAAAAACTATGTAGCCTTGAAGGGAAAAGCTCAATGTGGCTAAAGTGTGGTAAATGAGTGGAAGAATAGTAATAGTAATAGAGACTCGTTGCCAACAGATGATGCAGAGGCTTTAAGACATGGCTTTTTTCTGTTTGTAATGAAACATGATTTGAAGGTTTTAAACAGGTAAAGTGGCATGATCTATCCTTTGTTTTAATTAGGTCAGTCTGGTACCTATGTGGACAATGTTCAATGAGTTTCAGTGTTTTTCACTCAGAAATTTGCCAATTCTCATCATGAGGAATAAAGAATGAGCAGAAAGCAATTGCAGAGGGCTTGCAGGCTTACCTGGCGTGGGCACAGAATTTATAGTTCAGGGACTGCCAAGGATACCAATATTTGAGGTGAAGGAGTGGCATCCAGAGAAATACATTTGAAAGACTGCTTGCAATGTTTTCCTAAGGGTATTCTCCAATCCTCAACTGCCTGTACAGAGGGCAGAATTTCCATAAACCATGTTTAAGGCAGTAGCTAGTACCATAAAATCCTGAACAATGGTTTCATACCTTGATCTAGGTGTTAAGATCTTAGAGTGCTGAAAAGAAGGGTATTTCATTTCAGAACTATCAAAGTAGAAGGTGCAAGATAAATATTTAAGGTTTATAGTTGAGATCACAAGAATATAAACTCCAGGTGAAAGAAAACCAGAAAAAAAAAAAGACAACAAAACCTAAACCCTCCCCCCAACTGGATCAGGGTGATTTTCTAGTACTCTAATTATTTGCTTACTATAACAAAATTAAATTTCCTTAGATAAGATAAAATTAACCAAAGCCTCTGCACTTTTTATACAAGCATTAATAAAACATTTCCAAGCATTCTAAAAACAGGCCCAAATACTGACATCCAAGGGAAAAGAGAACAAAAAAAGAAAATATTTTATTGATAAACTGGAGTAACTATAAATATTGAAAATATCTATAATTAATAAACCTATGAAAATAGAAAAAAATGCTAAATTTCACCAAAGACCTAGAATCTCTGTAAAAGAGGAGCATGAAGATTAAAAGGAAAAATAAAATAACTGCAAATTAAATATTCAAAAGGTTTATTTCATGAGCTAATTCGATATGGCAGAGGAAATGATTAGTAAACTGGAAAGTGGGGGGAAATGTTAATACTGAAGCATGAAAAGGAAAAAGGACTTAACATGCAAACATGAAAATAAGAACTACAGGGAACATGGTGAAAAAAAAGTATATTATTCATAACTGGCAGTCAAGAAAGACAGAATAATCAAAACAACACTAAAGAAAATACTGGCTTGAGATATTTCCAAAACTGATGAATTATATCAGGCCGCAAATTAAAAATGATCAAATTTACTGCCCAGAGCAGTATTATTCCAAAGAAAATTAAATCAGACACGTTTATAAAGTGTTGAAAATCAAAGATGAGGAAATCTTAAAAGCAACTGCAATTAAAAGAAAGGCACAGCCTTGACTGGTTTGGCTCAGTGGATAGAGCATCGGCTTGTGGACTGAAAGGTCCCAGGTTCAATTCTGGTCAAGGGCGTGTGCCTTGGTCGCCCCAGTGGGGGTTGTGCAGGAGGCAGCTGATCGATGTTTCTCTCTCATCGATGTTTCTAATTCTCTATCGCTCTCCCTTCCTCTCTGTAAGAAAATCAATAAAATATATTTAAAAAAATAAAAATAAAAAAGAATGGCACATAAACATTAAAGAAGACATAATAAAACTAACAGGTGAATCTTTAACAGTAATGATGGAAGCCAAAATGCAATAGGATGGGATTTTTAATGAGCTAAAAGAAAATAACTTCTGAGTTGAAATTCTAAACTCAATGATCACCTAATTTCTGGAAAAGGTCTCCTCCAGTGCAAAAGGAGAAAGAAAACCATTTTCAATAAATAGTGCAAGGTCAGTTGAATGTCATACTAATATGGAAAACAACGAATATTTACCTATACCTCACACCACGTGCAAAAACCAATTGCAGATAAATTGTAGATTTAAATGTGAAATTCAAAACAATAATTCTGTAAAAGCACAAAATATTTTCTTTAATCTGGGTTATAGAAAACGCAGAGCATAAAAACTATGAAGGAAAATAAGTGCATAATTGAAAAACACCATAGCAAGTTTAGAAAAACAAGCCAGGTCTATCAAAGTAGAAGGTGCAAGATAAATATTTAAGGTGGAAAAAGATACATGTAATAACTGTATTTGACAGAAGTACTTCATGGAGAACATAAAATTAATATAAATCATTAAGAAAAAACATAAATGGACAAATATTTGAATAGGCATTTCAAAAAAGAATGTATACACAAGAGCAATACAAATAATAAAAAGTACTCAACTATATTTAGACATAAAGAAAATTCAAATTGAAGTTACAATGAAATACCACTACATACTTTAAAAAGCACTAAAATGAAATTGATAGGCATTGTCAAAGATGAGCAAGCATATGGATTATATGACATTCACATGTATTTATTTTTATAATGTATATTGATACAACTACTTTGGAAAATTGTTTGATTTTATTTACTGAAGTTTAATATACCCTGCTGGGAGCTGGTCCATCCTTGCTGTTTCAAGAGACCTGCATATATGGCATACTGTTCTTAATATGTTTGCTCACTTTCTTGGCACTATGTGTTTTAACCAAGGTCACCTCTCCGAGAAAGGTTCTTTCCCCAGGTAGAGATTTTCCCCTGAAGTTAAGGAGGGAATAAAACCTCTTAACTGCCAGGTGGGTAATTAATCACTTTAACTATGAACAATCATGCTTAAGTACATAATCTTTACTCCCTGGAATGGAGA
>NW_006282375.1:287939-288528 GCF_000327345.1 Myotis davidii
CCCCCCGCCCCAAGGGCCCGGGGCTCTGTGGGACGGGGTAGAGCCATAACCGCCCCATCGGCCCTGCCCTGAGTGTGACAGGGTGTGGTGCCCCAACCCCCTGATCTGCCCTGCTCTCTGTGTGACAGGGGGCAGTGCCCCAAGTCCTCTATCAGCCCTAATCTGTGAGTGACAGGGGGGAGCTCCTCAACCCCCTGATTGGCCCTGCTCTGTGTGTGACAGGGGGGACCTCCCCAACCCCCGATGGGTCCTACTCTGTGCGTGAAAGGGGAGAGATACCCAGCCCCCTATCGACCCTGCTCTGTGCGTGATAAGGTACGGAGCTCCAACCCCCCTGATGGGCCCTGCTTTGTGTGTGACAGGGGGCAGCGCTCCAACCCCCTGATTGACCCTGCTCTGTGCGTGACAGGGGGTGGCACTGCAACCTCCCCATCGACCCTGTCTTGAGTGTGACAGGGGGCTGTTTCCCAACCCCCCAATCGGCCCTACCCTGAGCGTGACTGAGGGTGGCATCACAACCTCCCAATCCACCCTGCTCTGTGCATGACAGGGGGCGGTGCCCCAACTCCCCAATTGGCCCTGCTCTGAG
>NW_006282375.1:289388-298920 GCF_000327345.1 Myotis davidii
CATAAGAGGGCATAGGCTGGGCTGAGGGGCCCCCCCTCCCCCCGAGTGCACAAATTTTTGTGCACCGGGCCTCTAGTATATATATCAAAAGATATGTACAAAAATGTTCATAGTGGCAAAATAGCCCCAAACTGTAAACAATCCAGATGTTCATAAATAGTTGAACTAATAGATAGTTAAATAAATTAATACATTCATGCAATGAAATATTTTAAACATTGGAAATAAAGATTCTATCAGTATTGGCAACAACTTGGATGAATCTCAATTATTCAATGTTCAGTTAAAGAAGCCAGACAGGGTGACAGAAGATGATGACCAGCAGGACGTCAGTGAGGAAAAGAGTGTGAGTGAAGGAGCAAAAGGGGAGTTTGTGGATGTTTGTGGTGAATGTGGTTGTAAGTGAGGGACAGTTAGATCCTGCAGGACTCTCAGGGGCTAGCAGACCAGACTCTCTGAAACGAAGAGTCCCTGCTACTACTGAAATCACTCCTGGGTTGGCCAGCTCAACAGAAACCATGCAATCTTGAAGGGAAGAGCTGCTGTGACTAGAAACCCAGCCTCACCACCAGCCAGACTGGCCTCAGACACTACCCCAGACCCTACAACCACAATGTCCAAAGACCTGCTGCCTCAGCTGCAGACCCACAGACCCTGGGACTCCAACCTCCTCAACTGTGGGCTCCTGTGGGTCCTGGAGTGCACTTCCCTGCTACTGGCCCACCATGTTGGTCCTCGGCACTGCATGTCCCACCAGTGAGTCTCGAACTATGCTCCCCTCCCACCAAGCCCACAGTGTTGGCCTTGACCCTGCACATCCAGCAGACAAGCTCAGGCTGCGCTCCTTGCCCACCAAGACCACAGCATCACCCCAGTCCTGTGCATCCTGCCCGTGAGCCTCAAACTGAGCCCCCTGCCTGCCAAGCCCGAGGCATCAGCCCCAGGCCCTGCACTTCTAAGTGCTTGGACTCTTCTGTGAGAGCAAAAATGGGGAGATAAAAAAAAACTCCCAAAGCAAAGAAAAGCAGTCATCAGATGAGGAACTAAATGAAAAAGTGGCAAGCAATATGTCAGGAAAAGAATTTAGACTAAGGGTTATATGGTTTCTAAACCAACTAGATGAGAAAATCAAAAACTTATATAAAAATCAACAGGAAACTTTTTTTTAAAAAAGATATAGCTACATTAAAAAATACAATGAAGGGTTTCAACAGTAGACTAGAAGAAGTGGAGGACTGAATTAGCAAATTAGAAGGCAGGGCAGAAAAAGACACCCAATCTGAGTAGCAATTGGAGAAAAAAATTGGAAAGCCCAAGGGAATTTTGGGACAACATGAAACTAAGTAACATATGTATAATAGGGGTTCCAGAATGACAAGAAAAGGAGCAAGGATTAGAAAACCTATTTGAAGAAATAAGGCCAAAAACTTCCCTGATTTCGGGAAAAGAAGTCACAGAAACACTGAGAGTCCCAAACAAGATGAAACCAAAAAGACCCACACCAAGACATGACATAATTAACAATGGCAAACATTAATGACAAAGAAAGAATCTTAAGGGCTGTGAGAGAGAGAAGAAAGTTATCTACAAGGAAACTTCCATTAGACTATCAAATGATTTCTCAACAGAAACACATCAGGCCAGAAAGGAATGGAGTATAAAAAGTGATGCAAAGCAAGGAACTGAATCCAAGAATACTCTATCCAGCAAGGCTATCATTAAAAATTGAAGGAAAACCCTAACTGGTTTGGCTCAGTGGATAGAGCATTGGCCTTCAGACTCAAGGGTTGCAGGATTGATTCCGGTCAAGGCATGTACCATTGTTGCAGGCACATCCCCAGTAGGGAGTGTGCAGAAGGCAGCTGATTGATGTTTCTCTCTCATCGGTGTTTCTAACTCTCTATCCCTCTCCCCTCCTCTCTGTAAAAAATCAATAAAATAGATTTTTAAAAAAGATGTATAAAGGACACACGACCACATGTTAAAATGTATTCAATATTAGTGTTTGGCACATGGGTATCTGTTAAATTATTTTTTGTGCCTTGTTTGTTTGTTTGCTTGAACTTTTTATTTTTTGCGTCTTAAAGACTGCAAGAGAGAAACAGAGTTACATGCAAGAGATCTCCCATTAGATTATCAAGTGATTTCTCAACAGAAACACATCAGGCCAAAGGGGAATGGAAGGAAATATACAAAGTGATGCAAAGCAAGGGTCTGAATCCAAGAATACTCTATCCAAGAAGGCTATCATTCACAATTGAACAAGAAATCAGGAGCTTCACAGACAAAAAAAAAAAAGCCTAAGGGAGTTTATCACTACCAAGCCAGCAATGCAAGAAATGCTAAAGGGACTTCTGTAAAAAGAAGAAATAGAAAGGCAAGAGGGAACACAGGCACAATGAATAAAAATGACGAAAAACAAGTACCTATCAATAATAACCTTAAACGTAAATGGATTAAATGCTCCAATCAAAAGACATTGAGTGGCTGAATGGATAAGAAAACATGACCCATACATATGCTGTCTACAAGAGACCCACCTCAGAACAAGGGACTCACACAGACTGAGAGTGAAGGGAGGGAAAAATATCTTTCAGGTAAATGGAAATGAAAAAAAAAAAGCTGGGGTAGCAATACTTATATCGGACAAAATAGACCTCAAAGTGAAGGTCATAACAAGAGGTAAGGAAGGCCACTTCATAATACTAAAGGGATCAATACAACAAGAGGATATAACCCTGGTAAACATATATGTTCCCAATTCCGGAGTATCCAAATGCATAAAAAAACTTCTGGAAGATATCAAGGGAGAGACTGACAGCAATACAATCATAGCAGGGGACTTTAATACCCCACTATCACCATTGGACAAATCCTCTGAACAAAAAATCAGCAAAGAATCAATCCTAAATGACTCACTAGATCAGATGGTGGCTTTAATAGCCCATTGACATCACTGGATAAATCCTCTAGACAAAGAATCAACAAAGAAACAGCAATCCTAAATGAGTCACTAGATCAGATGGACTTAATTGACATCTTCAGAATATTTCACCCCAAAGCTGCAAAATATACATGCTTCTCAAGTACACATGGGACATTTTCAAAGATAGACCACATATTGGGACACAGGCAAAGTCTCTCCAAATTCAAGAAGATTTTAAAAAATTAGGATAGCGATTACTTTTTGGTACGTGTTTGCTAGGAGAGAACAATTGAGAGGTATCTGAATGTTACTAAAATTTTCTATTTTTATCGCAGTATGGTTATAAGTGTATAAATTTGGAAACATGCCTTGTGGATTTCAATAAATGTGACTTTTAAGTGATTTTACACTCCAGTAAAAGTTACTCATAATTTGTCTGTTGATTTTGTATTTCTTCATAATTCAGATTTTGTAGCTTGTATGTTTTTAGAAGTTTAGTCAATTCTTCTAGATTATCCAATTTGTTGACATACAATTGTTCACAATAATCTCGTATCATTCTTTGTATTTGTCTTGTATTTGCAAGGTCTCCTCTTCCACTTCTGACTTTATTTATGAATTTGTCTTCTCTCTTTTTTTCTGAGTAAGTCTAGCTGAAAGATTGTCAATTTTTATCTTTTCAAAAAACAACTTAGTTTTACTCATCTTTTCTACTGTTTTTTTTCTCTATTTTATTCATTTATTCTCTGATTCTTGTTATATTCTTCCTTCTGCTTTCTTTGAACTTAATTTGTTCTTTTCTAAGAACTATTGTTGTTTTTTTCTAATTTCTGAAAGACAACTTGGTGAGGTATAGTATTATAGTTTCACAGTTCTTTTAAGCACTTTGTATATATAATCTCATTTTTTCCTTGCCTATAAGTTTTCTAATAAGAAATTTGCTGAAAGACTATGGCTGTTCCTTTATATGTAAGGGTTTTTTTTCTGGTTTTAAAATTCTCTTTGTCTTTAATATTAGACAGTTTTATTGTAATTTGTCTTGAAGACAATTATTTTGAGGTGACAAATTAGATTCATTAACTTGAATAGCTAAATCTCTCTTCAGAATTAAGAAGTTCTCAGCTATAATTTTTAAAGTAAACATTCGGCTCCTTCTCTCTCTCTTCTTTTTCTGGAATCATAATAATGCATAAATTGTTTCTTTTAATATTATTACATAATCCATGTAAGCTTTCTTCATTTTTAAATTTATTTTCTTTATGCTTCTCAGAGTGTTTGATTTCAAAAGGCCTGTTTTTTAATTCATTAATTCTGTCTTCTGCTTTGTCCTATCTGATGTTGAAGTTAACAATTAAATTCCTCAGTTGAATCATTGTAGTCTTCAACTCTAGGATTTCTAAACTTTTTTTTCTTAATGGTTTGTGCTTTCTTATTCATCTCATTTCGTTTATGCATTCTTTTCCTAATTTTATTTAGTTGTCTGCGCTCTCTTGTAGTTTATTGAATTTCCTTATGAAGATTATTCTTGTCACACAGTTCATATATCTTCATTTATTTAGGGTTAGTCATTGGAATTTTATTAGTTTCCTTTGATGGTGTCATGTTTTATGACTATTCATGATCTTTTTGGCCTTGCATTGGTATTAGCACATTTGTGGATGTACAGTAGGCACCCTTCTCAGTCTGTAAATACTGGTCTCAGCAGGCAAAGTCTTTTACCAGTCATTCTGCCCAGGGATTCTGAGTCAGCAATATAGTGATGTCGCTGGGAAGGCTTGCTGCTGGGGACAATGGGCAGCTTGGTGCTGGGATGAGTAAATCTAAAGCCTGGATGAAGGTGTTGGGCTCTACTATGACCCTGAGTTTACAACTGACCCCTGGAGCCTGGTTTGTAAGCATTCATTGGGAGCCTGAAGCCGCAGGAGCTGACATGAAGTCTAGCCATGGGAACTGTACTTTGCAGCCTGCTGGGAGCCTGGATCACAGAAGTCATTTAGGACAATGGGAGCTGGCAGCCGGGAGAAGGAAGGCCCTGATCGGCCCTGATCGCCAGATCATGTTATTGATCACCAGGCCTCTAGTTATTAATAATGAGCTACAACGTTTGCTAATGACTAATTACTATAATCATGTTGCATTCCTTTCCCTTATTCACCTTACATGCAGGTGCACCATTTCTCTCCACTAATACTAGCAGTGAATATTTTAGCAGCCGATTGCCACGTCATTAGTCTGGGACTGACTTGTTTGGTATGCACAACAGGAAATATTTCACTTTTGGAGGACAAGAAAAATGGGTTTATTTGCATTACACTTATTAATTTGTAGAGTTATTCAGTGTCTAGTAAGTTAATGTTCAAGAAATAATATTAATTTTTATTAAAATGTTCTATTATTTTATGTTAATGATTACTCATTTATTTCTGCCCTTTGTATTCAGCATGTCTCTATTGAAATAAAACTACGTTTCTATTGTTGCAGAAATTACCAGTTGACTGGAGGACACACAACCAGGCACTTGGAAGATTCAGAAAAGGAACTTTATTGCAGGAGCACCAGTGCTGTGGCACAGGAGAATTGGTTCCCAAAGCTGAGCGCTGATCTCAGCGGCCTCTGATCTTATAAAGGGCACTAAGTTCTTTGTTCACAGTTCCGGGCTTTTTGTGGGCTTTTGCAGCCCCCCTATGATGGTGGTAATGGGGAGGTGAGGTTACAATCAAAGGCCCCAGCTGGTGCCCACAGTTGGCCCTCTTATGGGGGCTGGGCATGATTTATGGCCCCTGCAAGGTAAGTATTCAGGGAAACAGATTTTTCAAGGCTAGGTCACAACTGGGAAGGGTGTTGGGGCTGGGCAACAGGTTTTTCAAGGCTAAGGCCCAAGATGGGAGGGGGTTAATTATGGGCCTGTGAGCATATGAGTCAGAATGCAGGTTTGAGGTGTCTAACGGTTAGACACCTGGTCGACAGTGGTCGGCAAACTCATTAGTCAACAGAGCCAAATATCAACAGTACAAAGATTGAAATTTTTTTGAGAGCCAAATTTTTTAAACTTAAACTATATAGGTAGGTACATTGTTATTAACTTCATTAGGGTACTCCTAAGGCTTAGGAAGAGCCACACTCAAGGGGCCAAAGAGCCGCATGTGGCTCGCGAGCCGCAGTTTGCCGACCACTGGCAAGTTGCCTTACACTATGAAAATTGAAGCTTTTGTTTTGTTTTTTGCGGCCCCCATAAACTTAAACCTTGTTTATTTGGCCCCGGTTAGCCTTTAAATTTAAAATGCTTGCTCTACACATTCAGCTGTCTAGGCTTGGGGGAGCAGTAGTAGGGGTTATGTGAATGTTATATTTTTTGACTTCCTCATTTTCTTGTTTCTATGCTTCATCTATGTGCTTTAATCCCTCACTTATAATCCCTGGCTCTTGTGAACGTTTTTCATATGCAAATAATTGATCAAATTGATGTTAGTGGTGGGGAGCCATGGTAGAAATGTCACCATTTTCCTAATATTATCCACTGTATTCTCCTAATTCTTCTGAGATGTTAAGTGAATTGAGCTATTTCTAATGAATTGGGTCAATTAATGAATTTTTTAGATTTTTTGTTTCATTTATTACTGTGCCATTTGTATTGGTCTGCTAACAGCTACATTATAGTAAATTTTAACACCTGACAAGGAAAGTACCTCTTCCTATTTTTCTTTTCCAAGGTTATGCCTTCAATGTGAATTTTTAAATATCTTTATTGATATCCCAAATTGAATCCCCACATCATAACAGTATTACTACAGAAATCACACTTGATCTAGATACTGATTTGGGAATGATATGTATGTTATATTAAATTTCCCTTCCAGAAAAATGATAGATTTTATTTTGTTTTCTAATTTATATTGCCCTTAAAATTTTTTAAATTAATATTAGATGTTTAAAGATTTGTTACAAATGTTAACATAATTGTTATGATTACATTTCTCATTATTGCAAAGAAAATCTAT
Organism: Myotis davidii; assembly: GCF_000327345.1. Taxonomy (NCBI): domain Eukaryota; kingdom Metazoa; phylum Chordata; class Mammalia; order Chiroptera; family Vespertilionidae; genus Myotis; species Myotis davidii. Next base: position 296,313 of record NW_006282375.1, read on the forward strand.
TTCTGTACATTTAACATTAATTAAACTGTCCTACCAACTTCTCATGTTTTCTAATAAAGGTTTCATTTTTTGCCTAGCCCAAAATCAATTTATAGTAATTGAGGTAATATTAGTCTTTTGTCAATTTCTCCCTATAATTATATCAGTTTTTGCTTTATATATTTTGAGGGCTATTTTGTTTTGATTAAAATGTTACATATTCCTGGTGAAAGAAAACTGTTATTATTATGTGGATACAATTGCTATTTTTAGAATTTCCTCATAATGTAATTTTGTTTTATATCACTACTAGAAGCCTGGTGCACAATATTCATGCACTGGGGGTGTGGGGGGTGTCCTTCAGCCAAGCCTTCATCCTTTCACAGTCTGGGAGCCCTCAGGGGATGTCCAACTGCGGCCATGGAGGCGGGCCACTGTACTTGGTCTTTGGTGGTCTGTGTGCATCATAGCAACTGGTCATTGCCAGGTTCGGTCAATTTGCATATTGCCCTTTCATTATATAGGACTAGAGGCCCAGTGCATGAAATTCATGCACGGGGTGGGGGGGTGGTGTCCCTCAGCCCAGCCTGCATCCTCTCCAATCTGGGACCCCTCGGGGAATGTCCGACTGCCCACTTAGGCCAGATCCCCTGCTGGCCTCATCACCCCCTAACTGCTCCCCTGTTGACCTGATTGCCCCTAACTGCCTCTGCCTCAGCCACACCCGGGACCCAGCCTCATCATCCCATTGAACTGAATTCTTTTCTTCCTGACTCCTCTCCTTAAACTTCTCATTTCTTCCTTCTATTGTCTCTTTTTCCTGGCTCATCCTTTTTAAAATTTCTCTTGCACACATTCTCTCTCTCATTTTTAAAAAAATATTTTCTTTTCTGCTCTCCTTTTAAAACTTCTTTTTCTCTATCCCTTTTCCCTCCTGTTACTCTTCCCTCCCCTTCCCTTTTCCACCCTATTCCATCCTGTTATGGGTTGGCTCAGCGAGATAGACCACCGACTCAGAATTTAAATTTAAGAGCCTTTATTAAGCTGGCCAGCTGACCATGCACCTATCTCCCCCTCTAGGGGCTTTGGAGCATGTGGCAGAGATCAAGGGTGCAGTATGATCCTTTATAGCAAACAATGTTACCTTAGAAGTTCACAGAAAGTTCATAAGAACAAGGGGGAGGTAAACGGAGTCACACCTGGCTGGAGCATATCATAACATATTGTTTTTCTAAGACAATCTAGCAATTTTTCTTCCACGGTCTCTGACCCTAACACAATCGGTAACCTTTCCATACCTCTGTCCCTCCCCCCAGCACATTCAGTAACCCTTCCATGCCGCAGTCCCTTCCCCCAGTACAGTAAGTTTCTCATGTTTCATTTCCTCCCCCTAGCACAATCCCTTCTTTTACACTCTATTTAATGATCACTTTTAACATTTTTCATTTCTCCTCTTTCCTTTTCTAACTCTCTACTTTCACTATTTACGGTTTTCTCCTTTTTCAAATCAGTTCTATCTACCTGTGCATGTGTCCATCTATCTATTTATCCACACACTTACTTACCTATCTTTATTGTATTTTATTAACTTCTTTCTTTTTTTAAATCTTATCCCCTTCACACACAATTGTATTTGATTTCCGTATTGGCTTCCCCCCTCACACAATTTTTCTCTCTCCTTTATGTAACACTTTTTTCTACTGACTCATCATTTATCAACTTTCCTTTCCTCCTTATTTCCTACTTTTGTTCCATCGTCCTTCTTCCCATCTTTCTCCTACCCTCCCTCCCTTCCCATATTCCTTCTTTTCTTTATCTTTACCCCTGCTCTCCCTTCCCTTTTCCTTCTTTCCCACCTTAATTTTTTTCTTCACTTCCTCCCTCGGACCTGCTTTGCTCCCTCCCCCATTTCTTCCTTCTTCCCATTCTCCTTTTTAGCTCTACCAGCTCCCCTTTTAAAACTTTTCTTCCCTCCCTCTTTCTCATCCTACCTTTCCCATACATTCTTCTCTACTCACTTCCACTTTTTTTAATACCTATCTACCTGCCTAATTATTCACTATCATTTATCTTTTTTCCTTTCTGACTCCTAGTTTTAAAATCTGTCCCCAGTACACAACTATACTTGATTTTCATTATAGCTCCTACAGTTCACTCATACATCCTCTTTTCTTCTTTAACTCTGCTCTCTACTGACTCCTTTATAAAATTCTTCCCTCCCTCTTTCCCCTCTTGCCCATCCTCCCCCCTCCTCCCTCACCCTTTTACTCTTTTTAAGGATAATTTTAAAAAATACTTTCTTCTCTCTCTCTTTCTATGCTTTTCGTCCTGTCTTAGTACTGAATTCTCCACTTAAAAATCACACTCAATAAAAATATATTTTTTAAAAATCACCCTGTACTTAATTTTCTTCCTAACTCCTTTTAAACTCCCCTCACTCTCACATTCTGTTTTTTCTTTATATTTAACTATTTTCCTGGCCTCACCCCATTTTAGCATCCTCCTCTTTCCTGCTTTCTTTGCCTCCCTTTCTTTGAACCTCCCGCAGCACCTCTCCCTCCTCTCTCCTCCCTTCTCTCTCTTCATTTCCTGTGTCCATCTCCTTCTTACTCCTCTCACCCTCCCCTCC
>NW_006282375.1:298992-301201 GCF_000327345.1 Myotis davidii
CTCCCTCCTTGCCTATTATTACCCCTCCACCACTCCCCCACCATGTTCACTGGTTTTTCTTTTAAACCTTCCCCTTTCCTCTCTGGGGCCTGCTTCCAGCCCCGCCTGAGTGCATTTTGATATTAAAGCTTCCTTCCATTGGGGCAGGCATTAACCCCCAGCCCAGGGCCCAGTCCCGCCGGCCAGGCCTTTGCTGTGCCCCCCTTCCCCGGCCTCCCTGCTGCCATCCTCCTCCCATTCCCTGCCTGGGATGCCCCAACTTCCCATCAACAAACTACTCTTAAGGCGCCACCAACCTAACCCCAGTGGCCTAGCCAGTGTCTTTGGGGTCCAGCCCTCAGGGGCAAAAGGGGTACCCTCCTTAGTGTCTGACTGTGCCCTAGCTAAGCTGCAACTCCCCTCCCAGCACAGGACGCCTGGCCCAATGAAGGTGGCTGAGGCCCACACAGTCCTGGGCGCTACTGCCCTGAAGCAGGACTGCCTCTGCCCAGAAGGCCTCAGACGGGTCTGCCCTTCTGTCTTGGGATCCGGGGCCACCGTCCTCCACCTGCATCTGGGCGGGGCTCCCCGCTTAGCGCTGCCTGTGCCCGCCCCTCGCCAGGCGCACCTGATCCGCCCCCCAAGGTCGCCACCCCCTCCCGCGTGCAGCCCCACGTTTCCTTCCTTTTTCCACTCCTCGAATCCATAAGGGACACACTCAAGAAGCGTTTTCTTGTGTGTTTTTTCAGTCGGAAGGGGTTACAAACTCTCGAATCCACTGAGCTAGTTTGGGGCGGGATTCTGAGGTCCCAGACCCCTACGGGGAGAGGCAGGACGGCCTTGCAGCAGTTGGAGAGTGAGGGTGGCTTTCTCGTGGAGCTGCTTGCTGGCACTCGGGGTCGCGGAGACACAGAGTTGCCAGAGGCAAGAAGTCTTGGAGATGCCATTGCTCTTTGCTCCGCCCTGGTGATTCCTGGAGACCCCACCCTGCTCAATTTACATCCCCGCCCAAGCTGTGCCAGTGGCACAAAAGGACCCACCTGTGCTTTCACAGCCTAAGCCAACAAACTGTAGATTTCAACTCCTCCCATACATAAGGGACACATTCCTGCATTTTTTTCTCCTTCTCTTTCTGTATTTCTGATTCTCCTCTCAGCCTATATGCACGCAGGCCTGACTTTCTCTCCCTCTCCTTCCTTATCCCCTCCTGTTGTATCCTATCCTACCTACCCCAGGCTTCGAAGGTGCCTGAGCCCATGGCTGCCTAAGCAGCCTCCATGGCTTTGTCCGGATGGACGTCCACCCTAATTATCATATTACCCTTTTTTTTAGTATAGATAACAATCTCACCTTTCTGTTGTTTAGTATTTGTCTGAAACATCTTTTTGCATTCTTTTTCTATTTTATTCTTTCTGAGAACTTATGCTTTAAGTGTTTCTCTGGCACATAACATATAAGATTGTCAGTTTGGATGAAACAAAAATTTTATTCTAACAACTTATCAATTACCTTGTGATAGTTGTCTAATTAGAAATGTATTTGTTTCTCTAATTTTAGGTTTTTTTTGTTTTGTTTTTTTTGTAATGATGATACATCTTTAATAATAAAGAAATAGGCTATAAAAAAAAGTTCGTTATCCAGATTGGTTTTAGTAAAAGCTCATTTGTGCTCCTTTGTGGGTGCATAATAAAGTTCCATTGGTTTGTTCACTTTCCAGTATTTCTCACTGACCAATTCCAAAGAAAAAGAGCCATTTAATACAGTGAACTGCCCACTGGCTGTTGCTATATCAATGGTATACTGCTTCTCATTGGCTGTATCAAGGTTCATCTGGTTTGATTCTCCTTTGCTTCAAAGTTCTTCTAAAGCTAACCTCATAGCCAGATACTTGGATAAGTGATCAACAGTGGCATTACCAGAAGTCTTTATGTATCCTGTCTGTGCACTGTCATCTTTTATCATCAGTGTGGGATGAGGCCTGAACACTAACTCAATTTCACTAGCACCATCCATTACTGGATCAATTGCCACTGTTGCATTATTGTTATCAAGCTCAAGCCCAGAATCATCTGATGTTTTGGTCCGTTTGTTACTGGGCCCTGCTTCCTGATTGCTGTGTGTGGATGCATTACTACAGTGAGAACTGTCACCATTGTCTTCTGCTCCACTGCCATTTTCAATCTGTTGTTTCTTGCCTCACTGTAGTCTGTTCATAGCCTGTATCTTCAGT
>NW_006282375.1:301313-306806 GCF_000327345.1 Myotis davidii
AATATATCTCATTTCAACATACCCACTTCTGAGGGCTGTGATAATGCAGTCTGCACAAAAACGGTGCAAACACTCCTTTGTAGTCATGGTGTTCTTCAACATATCCAAACAAATTGGGCACATTAATTCACTGTGTAGACTTGGAGGTTAAACCACAATTTCCAAGCCATCCGTTATTGCCTCCTCAGGTGTTCGTTGTAATTCATATAAACTGAGTTCCCATGTTTTGCTTAATGGTTGAGTTCCATTTGTCTGCACAGCCTGAGACATTGCGGAGCCTGCCCAGTCCGGACTCCGCTGACCATGCTCAATATTCATGAGAGACCGAGGGGAAGCCGGCTGGGCCAGAGCTGCAGGGAGGGCGGGAAGCAGTGAGCGAGGGGGCGGAGGCGCGGGACGGGGACAGGGATGGGGATGGAGACAGGCTGGTGCCGGAATTCTATTCGTTCTTTATATCCTTCCTTGCCTATTTCTGATTGTCTTGCTTTTCTTTTTGTTTTTTATTCCCTTTTCTCTTCATTCAATTTATACACTGATGCACACAATTTTCTTTCTTTAATGATTGCCCTTGTAATTTTCATTTAATTTTAAAATGTCCAAATTTATATAGCTTTTTTTTTTTTGCCAATACAATTTTTATTAGTTTTTTGTGATCAGGACAATATAAATATATTAAGAGGTTGATGAATAATCATTAAATATGGATAATATAATTTATTGGTCATACATTTCTTTTTTTTTAAATTTTTTATTACAAAGGGTATTACATATGTGTCCATTCCCCGCCCCCCACCCCCCGCTATATAGCTTTTAAATACTCTAAACACAGAAAATTATTTGGTTACTATGACTTCAAAATGTTTTAACTCTAATGACCTCCTCCAAACTATTATTATTGTTCATGGTTTTTATACCTATCTTTTTTTAACCTAACTAATTATACATTATTATGAGTTTTGTCATCCTCCTCTTCCTCCTCATCATTATCTTTTCTAACAATATTTGTATGAATTTATACACATATGCCATTTTATTTACTCTATATCCTTTTTCAAATCTCATATCATTCTTCTGAGATAGTTCTCCCTTATTTTCAGATGTACTTTGTTTAATCAAGTCTCTTGGTGGAAATTTCTCAACATTATTATTTATCTGCAATTGTATTCAGTAGAACCTCATACTTGGAAGAAAGTGTTTCTGAGCATACAATTCTAATTTAAAAGTTACTTTGTTTCAACTCTTTTGAAGCTATTATTCTGCTATTTTATTACTTTTTTTAGTTGGTGATGAGAAGTTACTGTCAGTATAATTGTCTTCCTTTGTTTACCTTTCTCCCTTATTGCTGTAAAATCTTGTCTTTGATTGTTGAATCTGTAATTCCACTTATAGATTTTAAAATATCACTTGGGATATACTATTCTTGTAGGATTTATAGATTTAGATTTTTCATCAGCTATAAAAAATCATAATCATTATCTTTTCTAGTATTGCTGCTCTTTGTCGTCTATAATTTCCCCTTCAGAAACTCTGGTAAGATATGTTAAACCTTCTCATTCAATGATCCATATTTACCAATGTCTTTTTTTGTGTGTGTGTGCACCATTCCCGGAGGTACTGCAGTACCCGGTTGATGCATGCAGTGGATGGAGCAAGCTCCTATTCCATCTCCCTATTCCAAAAATACATCTTATATAATAAAAGCTTAGTATGCTAAGTGTCTGGTCAACTGGTCGGCCATTCAACCAATCAAAGCCTAATATGCTAATGGGGAAGGAGAAAAATGTAAAAGACCTATGCTCTGTTTTTGTTTCTCACTGCCATTTGTCATATTAGATCCTTGTTCTGTGATGAGGGTCTACAAGTCTGTCTCTCTCTGAGAGAAGAGGTAAAGATCTGAGTAGTCTGAGGGGTCTATGACTTTAGGTCCCAGAGACCTTGAGGAGATAATGTTAAGACCATGAGTATATTGACCCTAATATCAAAGAACAAAGCAGGCCAGGGCTGAGTCAATGAAACCATTTCTAATTTTTTTTTTTTTTTTTTTTTTTTGGTGCACCATTCCCGGAGGTACTGCAATACCGGTCGATGCGTGGAGTGGACAGAGCAAGCTTTTATCCATCTCCCTGCTCCAAAAATACATTTAATATAATGTCCTCAGATAGAGGATGCATCAGATGTTAAAATGATAAGAACAGATGCTACACTAGATCTTAGCCAAAAGGCTGAGAAGCAATTCAATGTCTTTTTTTTTTTTTTTATGTGTACCACTCCTTTATCACTCTGTGAATGAATCTGGATAATTTCTATAGGCATATCATTTTTTATTAAATAATTTTTTATTGATTTTTAGAGAGAAAGGAAGGGAGAGGGAGAGGGTGATCAATGATAAAAGAGATTCATTAATCTGCTGCCTCCTTCATGCCCCCATGGGGGATTGAGCCAGCAGTCTGGGCATGTGCCTTGACTGAGAATGGAACCATGACCTCTAACCACTGAGCACACCAGCTGGGCGAAGATGCATATTTTTCAAAAAAATTATTTTATTGTTGAAAGTATTAAGATGTCCCCCATTTTACTACCCCTGCTTGACCCCCTCTCCCCATCTCCCACCCCATCCCAGGCCTCCACCTGTCTATTGTCTGTGTCCATCCTTTATCACTCTGTGAATGAATCTGGATAATTTCTATAGGCATATCATTTTTTATTAAATAAGTTTTTATTGATTTTTAGAGAGAAAGGAAGGGAGAGGGAGAGGGTGATCGATTTGAGATCAGAATATTGTTCAGATGCCTCCTGCACGCCCCATCCTAGGGACCAAGTCCGATACCTGGGCATGTGCCCTGATTCAGAATGGAACTGGCAACTCCTGGGTGCACAGGATGATGCCCAACCAAATGAGCCACACTGGCCAGAATGGTATATCTTTTAATTTACTAGCTTTACCTTCAGCTGTGTTGTGTCTGCTGTTTAATTTATCAATTTACTTTTATTTTAATAATTATATTTCATTCTTATAGGTTCTAAAATGTGCCAGTTTATTCCAATTAGTTTTTTTTGCTTCCTTATTTTTGCAATTGCATTCTTTTGTTTCTATGAAGCAACGCTATAATCCATATATGAAAATGCCAATGTCTGCGCAATTTGGTACCCAAAGCTGTTGCTTTTCGTTTCTGCTGATTCACTCATAGTAGCTTCTTTTCTCAAGTATCTTGATTTTTTTGAATTGTGGTATTATCACTGAATTTTAACCTGTGGATCTACTGCAAACATAAGCTGGTAAAATTTTCCTTAAGATATAACTTTTTTTCTTCTGCCAGTAATTGAGACTGGGGGAATGCCACACTTATATGACTGCTAAAACATTCTCCACAGTGTCCTGGCTTAGCAATATAATTTTGAGAAATTTTTATTATAACAAATGTGAAAGGTGAATCTAAGTCATTAATTTTATCACTATAAACGATTATGCTTTTGGAATAACATGAAGGTTACATATAATTCTACTACTGAGAAAGAGAGTTATTTAATTTTTTCTTTTAAAAACAGTGTAATGAAATAAACCAATCAGAGAAAGGCAAGTATCACATGATCTCATTCATATATGGAATCTAGTGAACAACATACATTTGAAAAAAATAGATCCAGAGACATAGAAGCATGGAACAGACTGCAGAATCTCAGAGGGAAGATGTGTGTGTGGAGAGCGGGGGGAGTAGATCAACCAAAGAACTTCTATGCATATATGCACAACTCATGGACACAGACAATAGGGTTGTAGATGCTTAGGGTGGGAGCTGGGGATGGGATAGAAGGGGTCAATGGAAGAAAGAAGGGGACATATGTAATATTTTCCACAATATCGATATTTTTAAAATATGTAAATAAATAAAAACACTGTTTATAATGAATATAATTTTATTTATAAATATATGTGACAAGTAGAAATGTACATGTTGGATTCTACGGTATGCTGTTTTCACTGTAGTAGGTACTACTAAATTATGTTCTAATATGGTTCCACCAATTTGAATATAGGATTTCTCCTAAGGGAATTGGCTGTTCACAACTTTTTCTCATTTTTTTACTTGTTTTAATCTTACTCTTTGCTGATAGCATATAGATATCAAATTAGGCTTTCCCATTTGTCGTTTACCTTTTACCTATTATGATGTATATTACCACATCATATTTTAAATTTTAATGAAATCTAATTTACCAACATTTACCTGCAGAGACTGTATTTTTTGGTCTTGGTTAGGAAACTCTTCTCTATTTCATAGTCATACAGGTATTCATTTATATTCTTTCATATTTTTTTCTAGTGATTATTATAGTTCTTAATTTTACGTTATGTTTTCATCTAAAATTTAATTTTGTTTGTAGTGTAAGTTTAAAATATTATTTTACTTTTTAAAATATATGTTATCTAATTTTTGTAGCACCATTAAATAAATGGTCATTAGTTCCCTTGTCATTTGGGTCAATGTAAGAAACATTCAAGACTGTAGAGAATTTCTATGAGTTTATTTGAGCCATACTGACAATTGCTGGTAAGTAAAAACTGCACCGATTGAGAAAATGTTCCAGAGAATGGCAGATTTGTGGTCTCTGCAGTGCAGTACCTGTGCTTTGAGGGGTCCAGGAAAGAAAAATTACTTTGACATTCCAAAGATATGCAAAAGACAGAAAGGCCCAGTTAAGGCAAAGATTAACCTTTATCAAGGAAAAATACTGCCCTAGGGCATGACTACCTACCATGAACAGCTTTTAGTTAGAAAGTTTTAATTTCAGACCATCCTATATGGTTACTTTCTGTCTCTAAGTTTGTAAGGTCCACTGTGCAGGCTTCCTTTGAGCTTGTCAGGTTTAGTATGCTGCCCATTTTAATCCACATTTGTAAAGCTAAATCTTTGACATAGCAGATTCCTATATATAAATGTGATTTTTTTTCCTAGGCTCTTTACATGATTCATCTATTTGTCTATTCCTGCACCATTTTTACACTAACATGACTTCTAAGTTGTTACAATATTAAGTTTTAGAAAGTTTAATTATTGCGCACTACTTACATTTACTCTGCTTTTATTTTTCAACTATCTGATTTCTTCAACTTTTAAATTGCAAAATCAGTTTTTATTTATTTTATTTTTTAAAATAAGTCTTTATTGTTCAGAGTATTACAATTGTTCCTCTTTTTCCCCCCCATAGCTCCCCTCCACCCATTTCCCACCCACCTTATGCCCTTACCCACCCCATCCACTGTCCTCATCCATAGGTGCACGATTTTTGTCCAGTCTCTTCCTGCACCCCCCACACCCCCTTCCCCTCAAGAATTGTCAGTCCACTCCCTTTATATGCCCCTGATTCTATTATATTAATCAGAATATTCTGTTCATCAGATTTTTTATTCACTTGATTTTTAGATTCACTTGTTGATAGATATGTATTTGTTGTCACTTTGTTGTTCATAATTTTTATCTTTTTCTCTTTCTC
>NW_006282375.1:307953-310375 GCF_000327345.1 Myotis davidii
TGTCTCTCATTTCGTGCTCCCATGCAGGAACAATGATTGCTGTGAGCACCTCTGAGAGAAAGCCACCCTTGTGTTCCAACCTGGTGTCAGACAGTCCAGTTTCTCTCCGTATGAGTCTAGGTCCCCAGAGTCTTTCCCAGAACTGGAGTTCAGAGCAATTGGGAGCTTGTATCTCCCTCCAGATTGAAATAGAGAACAGTGCACCCAGTTGCCAGCCCATTTCATGGGTGCCTGTGTACCTTCACACTTCCTCACCTCTGTACCTCCTACCAGTCTCAATGAGCTTTTCTCTTTCCTTCTAGTTGTAGAACTTCCACTCATCCAGCCTTCCCGTGGTTATGGATGATATCCATTTTGTCTTTTAGTTGTAGTTTAGATGTGGTTTTGCGAGGCAGCAAGTACAGGTGTGCACCTATGCCACCATCTTAGCTCGCAAAATCAGTTTTTAAAAGCCTTATGTAAATATGTCTTCTTAGGATTTATTTAGGTCTTACAATAATTTCAAAATTTTCTCTTGATGGTTTTGCACAACTTTTGTTATTGTTTTATACTTGATTTTTGGATTGTTCTTATCAATAGCATCTTTAAAACTCTTACATGTTCTAATTATTATTTATCAATTCTTATTTGATATGTATCATTTTATTATTTCTACTTATTATAGGTTTTTCCTTTTTTAACTACTAATGAAGTAATTTAGTGTGCCCTCTCCTCTGATTTGAAAGTTATTCATTCTAATCTCATTGTCTTAGTGATCACTCTAAAGAGTTTAACACATACATGATAGACAAAAGACTAAAGTTAATCTATTTTCTATCCTCATTCTAAAGATGCCCTTCAACCACTTAATCTTCACTAACTCAACATTCATGTTACTTGCTGTTATTTTTTAGTAATTCAGTTACATATGGTTTTTATAACCCTCAAATTGGTCCTTATCAATGTTTTTGTTTACTATAGTTACATCTTGTTCAGATCTTGTTAGCTAAATATTTGTCAAAGTTTTAGAAACTAATACTCTATCTCACTCTTCTCTTTGGAGTTGTTTCCTTCATTTTAAAATGTATGTTTTACTGGTTCTTTGAGAAAGGACATGAAATGTGTAAATTATGTTTATTTTATATCAGGAAAAATCTTTGTCCTTGATTTTATATAATATTTATTTTGTGTATAGCAATCTAGATTAATACCTCTTATACATTGCAATTAAGGGGGGTATGTAAAAAAATTAAACAAAGATGGCATAAATATTAATAAAAAGTTTAAGGTATGTGCCCTGGTTGGTGTGTTGTTGTCTGGTACACTGAAACCTGGTTGGTTCAATTTCTGGTTAGGGCACATACCTGGTTGTGCATTCAATCCCCAGTTGGGGCATGTGAGAGAGGCAACAGATCTACGTTTCTCTCACATCGATGTGTCTCTTTCTCTCAGCCAGAAACACAATTAGGATCAACTACTGTTTTATAAACAAATGAGCTTTGTCTTATCATGTGTCATGGATAAAATTCTAAAAGAAAACCTATAACATCTCTGCATCTGTCTTGATAATATGACTATGTATGTATACTACATATGTGTAATATTTTTCTGCCTGTGGATGGTATTGCTGAGTTAATTTGTGAAGAGTTCTATTTAATTGGCTTAAAGACAAAAAAAGGTCTACATCAATCAAGAATACGCAGAAACGGAAAGGAGCAGCACCAGATCCAAGATGGTGGCCAGCAGGATGCTGACGGAGCTTGAAGAAATCCACAAATGTGCAATGAAAGACTTCCATACATCCAGGTTGATGAAGCTAATTTACTGACTTGGCAAGGGCTTATTGTTCCTAACAACCCTCCATATGATAAGGGGGCCTTCAGAATCGAAATCAGCTTTCCAGCAGAATATAAATTCAAACCACCAAAGATCATATTTAAAACAATGATCTATCACCCCAACATCCATGAAAAGGGACAGGTCTGTCTGTCAGTAATTAGTGCTGAAAACTGGAAGGCAGCAACCAAAACCGACCAAGAAATCCAGTCCCTCATAGCACTGATTTACGACCCCTAGCCCGAGGACACCCTTGGGGCTGACCTAGCTGAAGAATATTCTAAGGACCATAAAAAGTCCTGCAAGAATGATGAAAAGTTTACAAATAAATATAGGGAAAAGTGACCTGTGGACTAAAAATCTGCCAGGGTTGATTCCAGTAAATGTGAGAGGAGACCCAGAGCATTGTATTCAGACACCCCACAAAGCAGGGCTCTGTGAAAAATTGACATGTGCCACCACCTGGCAGTTCCCTTGTGGCAACTACTGTGGAAACTTTCCACAGTTTTCTGAATCAAAAGTGGTCTTAGGCAAACTGTAAAGAAAGAATTAACAATTTAAGATGTTCTCATTCTGCTTTTTTTGCTTTAAAAATCACTACTTCAAT
>NW_006282375.1:310414-314605 GCF_000327345.1 Myotis davidii
GGATAATCTTCAGTGAATTATCTAGTATAAGTTTGTTGCCATGATTAAAACAAGTATGTCTTAAAGCTAACAATAGCAAATTTAACTCAAACATTCAACTTTTATTTTACACAGGATTACTAAAAGTCAAATAAGCTCATGTTAACTCTGTTACAGGGTGTAATAAAGAAAAGTATTTGGATGATGGTTAGCTGTTTGTCTCATAATATTTCCATGAGTAATATAAACATATTAAGGACTGGTAATCTAAATAGATGTGTGTAACATAAAAGTTTATAAACTTTTCAATAATAACTATATTTACACTATGTTTACTTAAAAATAGGTGTTTTTTAGTAACTTGAAACGTTAAAGTTATATGAGATATGCTAAATTATAAATATTCATTAAATATTTACATCATTTCCAAGTTAATTAATACAGTGAAACATTAATTACTGAACATAAGCTTATTACTCACTTTTGGCTTTCTCTTATAGAGGAATTAAAAATATTTGGGTCTATTAGTAAACATGTTTTGTGTCACATTGAAAAATTTTCTATGAAAAAGAATGTAATTCTAGAAACTATGAAATATATTTTTAAATTTGCCAATCCACAGAATGTTAGTAAGCATAACATACAATACACAATTTTCTACTTCTTAAATTTCACTAGGAATTAATGATTTTAAGGGTTAAGAATTCTAATCAATGGAAACTATTTAAAAAGAATAAGGGTAAAAACAAACAACTGTGTATAAAAAGCAGGTAAGAAAAGTAGAGTTTTTTTTTGGATAATGATAGGTATGGTGGACATGTTTGTTGAAGAAAAAGGAAATTAATTTTATTCTAAAGCAAAATGATTATTCTAGAATGAATAAGAGAAAAAATAGAAAAAAAATTGAATGAATATAAAAATTTGTAGGCTTATTGAAAAGGAATCTGAGAAAAGGAATTTTATTAGTGGTTGAGCTGCTAAGATTGGAACAGATTTAAGTTTTACAAAAATTAATTTTGTTCCCCTTGTCAAATATTAGGTGATTGGATATGCTTGGGCTCTCAATTCTGTTCTGTTGGTCTGTTTCTCTGTTTTTATACCAGTACCATACTGTTCTAATTACTATAACTTTATAGTATAGCTTAAAGTCAGGAAGTGTGATGCCTTCTGCTTTGTTCTTCTTTCTCAGTATTTATTTGGCTATTAAGAACTAGAGGCCTGATGCATGTAATTCATGCCAGGGGCTTGGCTGCGGCTGTGGCGGTGGCTGCCTCTTCCTCAGCCTCCGCTGCTGTGGCTTCGTCCAGAAGGTCATCTGGAAGGTCATCTGGTCTAATTAGCATATTATGCTCTTATTATTATAGATAATTTGTGATTACATATAAATTTTAGTATTATTTTTCCACTTCTGTTAAAAAGGCCATTGGAATCTTGACAAATATTGCATTGACATTTTAGCAATATTAATCTTTCCAATTCATAAACAAGTGATACCTTTCATTTATATGTGTCTTCTTTGATTTCTTTCATCAATGTCTTATAATTTTCAGAGGAAAGATCTTTCAATTCCTTGGTTAACTTTATTTTTTTAAAAAAAATATATTTTATTGATTTTTTACAGAGAGCAAGGGAGAGGGATAGAGAGTTAGAAACATCAATGAGAGAGAAGTATTGACCAGCTGCCTCCTACACACCTCCCACTGGGGATGTGCCCGCAACCAAGGTACATGCCCTTGACCAGAATCAAACCTGGGACCCCCTCAGTCCCCAGGCCAACGCTCTATCCAGTGAGCCAAACCAGCTAGGGCAATTCTTAAGTATTTTATTGTTTTTGACACTATTGTAAATGAGGTTGATAATTTATTTTTTAGAAAATTTATTGTCAGTGTGTAGAAATGACAATTTGTATATTAATTTTGTATCCCACAAATGTACTAAACTTATTTATTAGATCTAACCATTTTAAAAATCATGTCATCTGCAAATGGAGAAAATTTTACTTATTCTATATATATATATATTCTTGCCTGATTTCACTAGCTATGACTCTTAGTACTATGTTGAATAGTAGTAGTGAAAATGAGATCTTAAGAGAAATTCATTCAATCTTTCAGCATTCAGTATGGTGTTAGTTATGGGCTTGCCATATATTTCCTTTATGTTGTGATATGTTCTTCCTATGTCTAATTTGTAAAGAGATGTTATCATGAATGGATATTAACTTTTTTCAAATGCTTTTTCTGTCTATTGATATGGTCATATTATTCTTTAAGTCTACTAATGGATATATCACATTGACTGGTGTATGTTGAACCATCCTATTATGCTGAGTTGAATAACTGACAAAAAAGGACATATACTGTATGATCTCATTTTAAAAATCTAAAAAAAAATCATTGAAAAAAATATTAGACTTGCAGTTACCAGAGGCAGAGGTTTGGGGTGGGTGGTGGTTGGGGGAATTGAATGAAGGTGGTCGAAAGCACAAATGTTCATTTATGAGATAAATAAATACTAAGGATGTGATGTACTAAATAATGACTATAGTTAACACTGCTATATGACATTAAAAAGTTGCTAAGCATAAAAATCCTAAGCATTCTCATCACAAAAATGTTTATTCTTTTCTTTTTATTGTATTTACATGAGATTATGAATGTTAGCTGAACCTATAATTATTTCAAAATATATGTACATCAAACCACCATGCTGTATGCCTTAAATTACACTATGATTTATGCCAATTATTTTTTTATTTTTATTTTTTTTAATATATATTTTATTGGTTTTTTACAGAGAGGAAGGGAGAGAGATAGAGAGTTAGAAACATCGATGAGAGAGAAACATTGATCAGCTGCCTCCTGCATATCTCCTACTAGGGATGTGCCCGCAACCAAGGTACATGCCCTTGACCGGAATCGAACCTGGGACCTTTCAGTTCGCAGGCCGATGCTCTATCCACTGAGCCAAACCGATTTCGGCAATGCCAATTATTTTTAATAAAAGTGGACAAAATTGAGTTTTGGTATCAAAAGTACACTGGCACAAAATTATATTTTGCTCTTCTCTCTGTTAAATGGACAATTTTTTATTTATTTAGATTTTGTAAAAAAGGTTTTTCTTTACCTTTTTTTGTTGAGTTCTTTGCCTCCTATGAACTCTGCTTGGAAATAAAAAAAATTGTCTTACTTAAATAATTTGCTATGGTTCAATTGCCTTTTTTCTGGTCTTTGATTACTTATGAAAAATCAATTTATTCAATATTAACAGAGCTAGGTTATTAATGTATTTTAACCTATGTAACTTTTTATATTTGCTTTTAAAGTCTTCGTCACTTTTGTTAAATTGATATTTTTTACAATCTTCACCAAAAACTCAAATTCTAAATGAAGTATTTTTGACCTTGAATTAACTCTGGAATTTTCCAGAGGTCCCTGGAACATCTCAAAAGACTTGTTGTCTTTCCTTTAAAAAAAAAAAAAATTAACACATTAAGCGCCATGTCAGTCACCATGGAATGACACTATGCTTTCTGTCCGGACCTCGACAGTCTCGGGCCTCCAGCATATAGGTGAAATCGGATATCGCGGGCTTAACAGAAAGAAAGACAAAACAGGCTTGGTGCTTAACGTGTTAAACTAACTAGGCTTATTTGATGTAGTAAATTAAATGGAAAGTATTGTCAAATAAGAGTTGATAAATATTCTTTAGGCTCTGTTTATATAAGTATATGTTATTAATATATGTGTTCCAAAACTAAATATCTATGTCCTGACATAATGTTATTCGTCATAATTCTAGTTATCTTAAAATGTTGTATGTCTCAAAAATAATCAAATTGTCTTGTCCATTCCATTATAGAGAACTCTTATTAGGTCTTTAACCATAGGATTTTTAAGTCTTTTGTCATTCATGTACAGTTATTGTTTTACTCTCATAATATTGCCAAAGTCAGATTCATGCAAAGGACTTTACCAGTGACAATGTTGTCAAATTACAAGGTGTTGAGTCTTGGGTGCATATTTCACAACTGAAGAAAACTCCATCTGGCATCTGGCCCTGTGTAAATGCTGGGGACCTCAAAATCAAATTGACTAGGGAAAGCTCCATCTGGTATCTGGCCCTGTGTAAATGCTGGGGACCTCAAAATCAAATTGACTAGGGAAAGCTCCATCTGGTATCTGGCCCTGTGTAAATGCTGGGGACCTCAAA
>NW_006282375.1:314658-317005 GCF_000327345.1 Myotis davidii
CAACATGGAGGCAGACTGCTTCCTCCTAAGATATCCATTCAATAATGTTTCTTTCTATTTCTCCTTTCTCTGACTATTTATTTCTTTGTTACACAATGAAGGTCTTTATGATTCTTTTGGCCACCTTTTGTCTTGCTCTGTCCTGTAAAGTTAATGCCATTGTTCTCATATCTAAGGCAATTACAAAAGAGGGTAATACAACCTCCAACCAACTGTTGGATTTGCTATAAAATTGGAGATCCTGTAGTTTTTCCTCCTCATCACAAATGTCTCCCTGTTTTCCAATGCCTTAGTTTCTCTGGAACAAGGTTACAAGATAACCACTTCTGGGAAAGTCAAGATACAGACATTTAAATGAAATTCATAAACTTGTCAACCGGTTGAATAGAAGTATCCTCCTCTTCAGGAGCACTTCTTGACTTATTTAATTTTAGCTGGTTTGGATTATAGGAACCTTGACTCAGTAGCACTCTTCAAACCATGGGTTTGTTATTAATTGTTGCGTCTCTCCCTATTATGCTGTATTGTCTCAAAAGTTTTAAATGCATGGGAGCAGTCATTGACCAGCTGACAGATGGTCTCTCCTTTACTGAATGACCAAAGAGAACAGAAGATTATCAGCTCCAAAATGTGAGCCTGATATAGTGTGAATACTATAGTGAGACCCAAACAGGCAATAGTAACTTGGAGTCACGCTACGATTAATAGTTTCTATCAAACCTCTTTACTGGTCAAGAGGAAGATTAACATGGGGAATTGTAGAAACAGCTTTCTAGGCTGCACATGAAGCCATTCCTGCCTGAGGTGCCATATAAAAAAACACACAAAAAATAAGATAACTTTTGTTTACCTGTAAATGCTCTGCTTGATCAGAAATGCATTATAGCAAGTCAGCCAATCCCCAGTCATCAAGCCAACTCTGTGCTTTCTCATCCCCCAAAAAAGGTTGTCTATGTGGCCCCAACAAAACCAATATTTTCTATTTTTCTCTTCCTTGTCCTTTATTTTTTGTCCTATAAAAGCTTGTTGCCTCCTGCCCCATTTTGCAGTTCAGCAATTAGAAATTGTCTACTTTATAAAGTGTTAACATTTGTTTGTATCACCTAAATTGCCTTCTTAATTATTTTGTAACAATAGAGATAATACATTTTGCTGTTTATATCACTGAATCATTTATAATAAACATATCACAACTTAGTTTCAGTTAAATTAGTATCCTGAATTGTATTTTTCTAGTGTCTTTGTTAAATTATAAAATTGTTACCTTCTCAAAGATGAATAGTTGACATTTTTTGGTCAATTGCTTTGATAACAATCAATGACAAGGAATGAATATTTGGAATTCAGAGCATTTTTAAAAATCCCCATGAAGATACTGTCCTACAAATTTTGGTAAATATTCACTTACATGCAAAATTATTATAGATAATTTTAGACTTAAAACAATGAATGGTAATAATGGATTGTGATAACACCAAAATGAATCAGGACTAAAGTGTTCTCTGCACATCAGAGAACATAATAGAAGAACCATTAAGCTCATCATACAATCTGAATGATCTTCATTTAATGGAAGCAATAGTCAACTTTGTAAATTTGCATTGAAAATATAGGTCAAGACTTGCAAATATTCTCAGAACCCATGAGGCACTATGATTGAATTGATACAAAATTTAACACATTCTTTTTGCTTATTATCCCATAGCACTTACAAACCACTCATCTGAAAAACACATACTTCACTTTGGAATATTAATAGATTAGAGTTTGTTAGTGTTAAGATATAGTAATGCAAATATATACACAAAATGGACTTCCAGGTAATAAAAAGAATAATATACATAGCAGATATTAGGAACATTAAGAAAGGGGAATGAAAATAAATCAACACAAAAACTATATACTCATAATAACTTGAAGACAGAGAAATTTAAACATAACTTAAGTCAAATGTGAAAATCATGAAAATTTCATTTATAATCTATTGCACATCTCTCCACGGAAAGGCTTTGTAGCAAGCAAAGGCAGACCAAGAAAAACTGGAAAAAAAAAAAAAAAAGATGAGGGAGCTAGCAGTGAGGCATTGGGTTGATATAAAATTCACACTAATTCTGGAAAATCAAAACAAAAAACAATTTTCTGTATAAAGAGAGCATAAACCGCAGGGAATAACCAGGGGTGCTTTCAGTTTCTACCTGAGGATGTAACTGGAAAAATCACTTTTTCCAACATTACAATTAAAAAGATGTATTCTTTAACCTGTTCAACTTTTGAGGTGACAGAGCAATCATGTGCCTTTAAATCTAAGGTGAGACAGACATCTGGAGGGAGACATAAGCATGGCATT
>NW_006282375.1:317057-322560 GCF_000327345.1 Myotis davidii
CAGGTTAGCTGGGGTGACTGCGGTATTTTTACTAAAAATAACTTAGTCTAATCATTGAAAAACAAAACAGACACAATCATATAAAAGAGTACTCTCCAA
Organism: Myotis davidii; assembly: GCF_000327345.1. Classification (NCBI taxonomy): domain Eukaryota; kingdom Metazoa; phylum Chordata; class Mammalia; order Chiroptera; family Vespertilionidae; genus Myotis; species Myotis davidii. The sequence continues at coordinate 317,157 of NW_006282375.1, forward strand.
AATAATCCACCAATATTCTTTTTGAAAAGTGTCAAGTTACAAAAAACAAAGAAAGACTGAGGGACTGACCAAGATTGAAGGAGACTAAATAGACATAACTACTAAATAGATATAATGTGTAAAATGCTAGATTAGATCTCAAACCAGATAAAGGGTATTAGGAAAAAATTGGTAAAATAAGGTCTGTAGATTAGTTAATAGTATTATACCAAGTTTCATTTCCTGGCTTATAAAAGTGTACTATAGTTATGTAAGATGTTAACATAAGTGAAATTAGGTAAGGGCATTAGAAAACCTCTGGTATTTTTGCTCCTTTTCAATCTAAAATTATTTCTAAATAGTAACTTAAAACATCTAAATAGAGATATTTAAATTATCTTCAACTGTAAATAAGTACTTTAAATCAGAATAATTATGTTTATTTCAGGATTAGAAAATGAATAAAATTAACTTTTCAATAATAATTACTACTTATCATTTTATATTTCTAAAATTCCTCAAAGAGCATTCCAATAAATTATCTCACTTGCCATTTTACATCAATCCTGTAAAGAAAATATCAGAAAATGCATAAAAAATATCAGATCCATGTTACAGATTAGGAACAAATGTTCAATGAGGTGACAGACTGTCTTGTCTAAGAGCATATAAAACCATTTGTAATAGAAATGTGTCTTAGTTCACTGCCCTTTACCATAGCGTGTTGCTTCCAAATGCCTATTTTGTGCACAATACCCTGCTAGATTCTCTGGCACAACATATCTTAGATTTTGTTAATACAACAAATATGTGCAGAATTTCAAAAAAGCATTTTCTAAAACTAAAAGGCCTGATTGTAGTTTGTTGACAGCAGATGTGGATTAAAAATGTGATATCAGGTGATGATAAAGAAGCAGTCCACAGAGAAGGCACCTTTGATCAGGAACACAGCAAAAGTGCAATAATTTTTCTATTAAGTTCTTGCCTCGAGCTCTTCAGATTTCTGAAACACCAAGCCATTCTGATCAACCATTTTGCTTTCCTTTTAGACAACACACCATCAAAGGCTGAGAGAAAAACAATCTGATCAGTCAAAATTCACTTATTGTGCAATGTGGCTATTTTTCCACTTGGCAGATTTATGCCTGGTATTCAAACTAAAAGAAGTGCTATTGTCAATTGAGTTACTTAACTTTGATATTTACTGCTATTCTTCTTATTGCTCAGAGGAAAACAGCTTATTTTTATGTTATTTTTAAAATATATTTTTATTGATTTCAAAGAGGAAGGGAGAGGGAGAGAGAGATAGAAACATCAACGATGAGAGAGAATCATTGATTGGTCAACTGCCTCCTGTACACCCCCTACTGGGGATCCAGCCACAACCTGGGCATGTGCCCTGACCAGGAATTGAACCGTGACCTTCTGGATCATAGGTCAGCACTCAACCATTGAGCCACACTGGTTGGGCTATTTTTATTGTGTTGTGAAATTACTAACCCACTACCAAACCTTGCTCCCTCAATATATTGAGAATCACATTGTTAATCACAGAGTGGCAGGAACAGATGTAGGGCTGATATTGCTATCTTTTGTAAAACATATTCCTAGTTAAAATGGATGAAAGAAGAAAGGTGATTATTGTTTAGAATTTGTTTTTTAGTACTTGTTACTAGAGGTGACCAATTTGACAATGCAGGCAGTCACCTTTTAATCACTTCAGAGCTACAGCCTGAAAAATGTCTGAGAGAATGCCACTATTTTGTGTTTGCCAAAGGTTAAAGGTAATTCTTGAAAAATGTTTAATTTGACCACAGGGACTTGGTTCTCTTAATTGTCAGGACAAAGTAAAATCAGTGAATTGTAGCTTTGTTTTAAGAGATGAAAACTGTATTGAAAAATTCAATTCACATTAAGTATACTTTCTTGAAATATACTTTTATAAGCCTTGGTGATACAGAGGAGATTAAGACCATTTCTTCATTCAACATCATAATGAATATTTATTGACTGCCTTTTAAATGCCAAGCACTTTTCTAGGCACTGGAGAAAAGGCAATGAATCAAAGTCTGTGCTATCAGGAGCTCTTTTACTTGGAGAAAGATTATAGTTAATATTTTTTAAGGTAGTATTCTCAGAGCTTTACATACCCTTATTCATTTAATTATCACAGAAACTGTATGATATGTTGATTTTTTAAGGAACAACCTTAACAACATTAGTTTTGTTAATAATTCCATAAAATACAGTATGATTAAGTGGTCTAGAAGAATAATACAATGTCTTACACAACTGGAGAAATTTCTTTTTTCTAGTATTATTACAAGCAATTTGCTAATGTTTATAATGTTCAGGTTGATTTTTAAAATGTTGACTAAAAAAAATTTCCCAACCAGACTTTTTCCCTAAAATTTATCTTTTTTCAAAATTGTTCATAGCATGGCTCACACATACAAATTCATTTAACATAATTTTTTATATCAACACTTATCGAGGTTAGTTTGGTTCATTTATGATTTTACATAGTATTGTGCCTTTTCTCCCCATACTGAAACTAGAATGATTACAATGCAAACATTATTAAAATACTAGAGGCCCAGTGCACGAAATTCATGCACAGAGAGGGGGGGTTCCCTCAGCCCAGCCTGCACCTTCTCCAATTGGGGACCCCTTGGGGGATGTCTGAATGCTGGTTTAGGCCTGATCCTTGTGGACCGGCAGTTGGACATCCCTCTTGCAATCTGGGACCACTGGCTCCTAACTGCTCACTACCTGCCTGCCTAATTGCCCCTACTCAAAAGCTCTGCCTGCTATGCAGTCATTGGTTCTTCACAGCACCCACATTTGGTTCTGATTGGTCGGTTCCTATGCCTATCAATGAAAAAAGCTCCTCCTCCGAGACAGCCATTGGTTCTTCACAGCACCCACATTTGTTTCTGATTGGTCAATTCCTATGCTAGTCAGTATCACCAGGCCTATCCTCGGGCCTGATCAGAAAGGTGGGCTGAACAGCAGCCCCCTGGAGGCTGGGAGAGAAAGAAAGGCCCAGCTGCTGGTGAAGCCTGGAAAAAGAGGGAGAGGAAGAGAGAGGCAAGTACTGATCAACAGCTGCCACTGAGGCTGCAGATCAGACCCTGCCTCTCTCTCTGGGTCTCAGCCCTCTGGGCAGTCAGTGCTGGGTCACCAAACTGCACCGGGGACAGTCAGTGCTGAGATGCCACGCAATCCAGCGCCTTCTGAAGGACTTCCGGGTTGGTCAGCCTTGACCCTGGGCTTTTATATATTAGGATTACAAAAAGTCAAAGCCCATGAAAAGTATCTCATTATGAAATTTATCCTTTGCTTTACAAAATTAATAACTGTGAAGTTGATGATGGCGACCACACATATCAGATACTGACTGCGGAAATGGAAAGGTGTTATCGCTCTAGCCAGTTTTGTTCAGTGGATAGAGCTTTGGCCTGTGGACTGAAGAGTCCCAGGGTTGGATTCCAGTCAAAGGCACATGCCCTGGTTGCAGGCTCAATCTCCAATAGGGGGTGTGCAGGAGGCAGTCAATCAATGATTCTCTCTCATCATTGATGTTTCTATCTCTCTCTCCAGCTCCCTTCCTATCTGAAATCAATAAAAATATTTTTTAAAGAAAGGTGTTATCACAGGTAGATACATATATATGTAAAAATTAATATAACTTGATATAGATGGAATTTTACATTGAAAAAAAAGTAATTTATCACATATGTGCCAGTTCAGGTCAGATAAAAGGAAAATTATTCCAGAAAAAAACTAAAGAATTATTTGAGTGAGAATTATCTCTTAATTTTCTATTTTCTTTAATTTTAACTGAGATATAATTTGTACCATAAAATTCCCATTTTAAAGTGCAAAATTCAGTGTTTTTTAATATGTTCACTAGATTGTTAAAACATCCGCATTCTCTAAATCCAGAACATTTCATCAACCCTCATAAAAAGTATACCCATAATAGTTAATCTCCATTTGTCTCAGTCTCCCAAACCCTGGCAAGCACTAATCTACTAGTACTTTCCTTCTCTATGGATTTGCCTATTCTGAAAATTCCATATAAATATAATAGACATTATGTGGTATTTTGTGTCTTCTTTTATTTAGTGTTATGTTAAGGTTTACCAACTTGGCAGTATGTACAGGCACTTCACTTATTTCTATGGCTGAAAGATTCTGTAATACATGTATTCCATATTTTTGTTTCTTAATTCATCCGTTCATGGATATTTGGGTTAATCCCACCTTTTCATTATTCTGAATAGTGTTGCTATGAATATTCATATACAAAATTTTGTACAGATGTACATTTTCAATTTTGTTTGTTATATACCCAGCAGTGAATAATATGTTAACTCTACATTTAACTTTCTGAGAAACTTGCAGACTGTTTTCTAAAATGATAAAATTATTTTACATTCCCACCAGCAATGTATAAGGACTCTAATTTCTCCACATCCTTTCTAAATTTCTCACTGGCTTGATTTATTATAATTAGCTATCATACTGACTATAAAGTGATATCCTATGAGGCTTTAATTTGCATTTTCCTAGTGGATAATTTGATAATCTTTCCATGTGCTTACTGGCCATTTGTATATGTTAGTTGAAAAATATCCTTTCAAATATTTTCCCTTTAAACTGTGTTATTTGTCTCGTAGTTATCAAATTGAAAGTGTCTTTTTTTATATTTTGTATACTAGAGATTCATCAGATACATAATTTGCAAGTTCTTTCTACTAATCTATGTGTTGACTATCATCATTTTGTGCATTTCAAAGCACAAAAATTTTAAAGCATAAATTTTACAATTTTAATGAAGTACAGCTTGTGTTATTTTTATTTTCCCTGCTTCTGCTTTGGGAGTCCTTTCAAAAAAAAAAAAGCATTGCTTTATTTTAAGAAAACAAAGATTTTTTAAGAAAAGAAAAGAAAACAAAGATTAGCACTATATATTTTATGAATTTTATACATTTAGATTATTATATTAAGGTTTAGATTATTATATAAAGGTTATTTGTTTTGAGTTAATTTTTGTGTACAATGTGAGAAAAGGGTCCAAATTTATTCTTGTCATATAGATATCCCATGTCCTAGAATCGCTTGTTAAGAAGTCTATCCTTTCCCCTATTGAAAGATATTGGCCCTTGTCAAAAACTAACTGACTGTAATTGTGAAGGTTTATAATTGAAATCTCAAGTATAGTTTATTGAAATATGTGTTTCTTTATATCAATACCACAAGTCTTGATTATCATACTTTTGTAGTAAACTTTAAAGTGGGGGAGGCATGAACCCTCTAACTGTTTGTTCTTTTTCAAGTTTATCTTTGTTATCTATCTCTTACATTTTCATATAAATTTCAGGATCAAATTTTCAATTTTTACAAAAATGGCAGCTAA
>NW_006282375.1:322619-324800 GCF_000327345.1 Myotis davidii
AGATCAATTTGAGGAGTATTTCCATCTTACAGATATTAGGTCTTCCATCCATGAACACAGGATATCAGATGAAAAGTTTAAAAATGGAGATCTGTGTAATAGATTTACAAACCCATAAATAACCACATTTGTATATGGTAAAGTGATCTTCAGCAATGGTATAAAGGTACGTCAATGGGGAACAGGTTTGTTCAATAAATGGTGCTATAACAATGAAATACACACATAGATACACACGAAGCTTCATCTTTACCTCATAGCATCTACAAAAAAATACATGAAAATGGATTACAAAAGAAAAACAAGCTAAAGTAATTTTAAAATATAAATTAAACCATAGGATGAACTATTTAAAACTCTAGGAAGGACAAAGATTATTTAGGATTAAACAAAATTAGAAGCAGTTCCAATTTAGGATGTAGGAGGATGCTGAGCCCTCCCCCTCCCAAGAACACATGGCACATGCACCTATATTTAGAGCAATTACTCCTGAGAGACAAATGAGGGACAATTGAACAGCTTTTGTGTAACCGAGAGAGAGAGAGAGAGAGAGAGAGAGAGAGAGAGAGAGAGAGAAGGTTGTGAGTCCACAAGAGCTCTCAGGGAACTAAGGGAGCTCTCCAGGACCAGAGGAAGCAGTGAGTACCATTGTTTACATTTCCCTGCACTTGCATAGAGGGTAGGAGCTCTATCCAAGTTCTTAGTCTGCCTGCAGGGACACTGCAGCATTTTTCAGGCACCCCTCCTGGAGCTAGCTCTAGCAGGAAAAGGAGGGCACCATAGCACATGCACATGGGGTCCCTCTACCTGGAGATTGATCTAACCAGTAGGCACACATCGACTGGACTGTTCGAGCACTTGGGGCTCCCCTGCCCAGAGATAATGCAGAATTTGCAAAGTGCTGTGGTACTGATACTGGAACCAAGAATTCTTCCCCGTTGTCTCACGGAATCAAAGAATGAAGCTGCAGACCAGAGGAATTCAAACAAGGCAGGAGTTTATTGCAAACAAACACAGGTTCCCAGCTCAGGGAGGGATCTAAATGCCCCTGAAGCAACCTGCCCTTCCCCATATATCTGCTAAAGGCCCGCTCTTTGTCTGTCTGTGCTGCTCTCTGATTAGTTCCTGGCCTTTTTGCAACATTTTATTTTGCACTTGCAAGATAAACTTCCTTGTTTCAAAACACCCTGTTTTTCTGCAAAACATTTGTGGTTTCAGCTAGCTCCACCATTCCTCCTTCCACTCTGTACCCTGTCTAATTCTGCTTCTAACTCCTTTCAGTACGTGCACACAGGGCTAACCCGTCTAGAGAAGTGTGGAACCAATGGCGCATTGCTGTAAGTGTATACAAGGCTGTCCCCATGGAGAGGGTGTAGAAGTAGAACACGTGGGTCTATCCTGCCTGGATTTAGGGTAGAACCAGCAAAGTGCTGCCTTGTTCAGGGAAAGTGCAGAACTAACATGCACCGTGACACGCTCACTCAGGGTAGCGCTGCCCAGACCTGGCTCAAGCAACAGGCAATGAAAGCAACAGGGTGTGTCGCATACACACCAGACAGCCCTGTAGGAATCAGAAGGGCAAGGAAGTGTGCACACATCAGGCTGACAGCCAGCACAGCAGAGCTACCACATACGCATGCACACCAGGCTGTGCTGCCCACAAACTGCTCCTCCAGGACAGACAGCACCCTAGGTGCCACATGTGCCCATCCTAACTACAACTTGCCCACCAAAGCCATCTGGTATCTGGTCTACACACAGGCCACTTTGTCAAGACTGGGAGAGATAGCTTTCATCTAATCCGTAGGAACAAATGCAGAATGTCAAACAAAATGGGGAGACAGAGACTATGCCCCAAATGAAGGTGAAAGGGCGAGTCATTGCGGGGCCTACGTGGACCGGCCGCTGGGCCCCATGAGGCACAGCCTGACCACGCTGCTGGCGGCCTCAGGCACCGACTCCCCAGCCTCCGCGACAGCAGCTGATGAGGAAGAGCCAGCGACCTCCAGGTCTCCCTGCCAGGAGCAGCCTCAGCAGCAGCACCGGGCTCGGTGGCGCGCGCCTATAGTCCCAGCTACTCAGGAGGCTGAGGCTGGAGGATCGCTTGAGCCCAGGAGTTCTGGGCTGAAGTGCGCTATGCCTATCGAGTGTCCGCACTAAGTTCAGCATCAATATGGTGAC
>NW_006282375.1:326976-327402 GCF_000327345.1 Myotis davidii
ACCACTGCCCTGGGCACATTGCCTGGTAGAAAGGGTTTCTACGAATGCCAGGACAGAGTTCAGACTGCGCGGGCACGCAACAACCATAACTGCACTGAGGGTTAGCTCACACAAAGACATTGGGACAGCTCTCACGAGGCACACCTTGGTTTCTTCTGGGCGGTTGCTACTGGGTACCTCTCCAATTTTTGGAGGCCTCATTTTTATGAGGCTGCTTTCCCACGGTTAAAAAACAGAAAGCAGTTTTCAGCGGTGTTTTACACCTGCTCGCTGGTGCTCTGCGCTACCGCCCGCCATTGGTGCCTCTGCCGCGCAGGGCCACTGGCCGCCATTTTGTGGCTCCCAAATCTCTGCAGGACGGGCCGCCATTTGTGGCTCCCCTGCCGATCACCCACCAGTCTCCTGCACTGACCCCACACCCTGACT
>NW_006282376.1:0-2520 GCF_000327345.1 Myotis davidii
CAATCCCATTTACCATTGTAACAAAAAAAAATTTAAGATACCTAGGAATAAATTAAACTAAGGAGGTAAAGGTCCTGTATTCAGAAAATTACAGGACAATGAAAAAAGAGTTAGAGGAAGATATAAACAAATGGAAGAATATACTGTGTTCATGAATTGGTAGAATCAACATCATTAAAATGTTCACACTACCCAAAGCAATCTATAGATACAATGCACTCCCCATTAAAATACCAACAGCATACTTCAAAGACCTAGAAAAAACACTTCAAAAATTCATCTGGAATAAATATGATCCTGAATAGCTATAGCAAACCTGAGAAAGTAGAACAAAGTTGGAAGGATCACAATACTAGATATCAAGCTATATTACAAAGCCACTGTTCTCAAAACTGGTACAAGAACAGACATATAGACCAATGGAATAGAACAAAGAACCCATGGACATGGGTAACAGTGCGGTGACTGCAGGGGGGAAGGGAGAGGGAGAGAAGGGGGACGGAGGTTAAAGAGGGCATAGAGGGGATAAATGGTGATGAAAAAAAAGAATAAAATAATTTTTTAAAATTAGAAAAAATGAATAAAGTAAAAAGGTAGTGCCCTTACTAAGAGATAAGGTCTTTAAAGAGGTAATCAAATTGAAAACAAAAAAACAAACTAGACCACCAACTTACACCATACACACAAATAAATCCAAAATGGATAAAGGACTTAAACGTAAGTGAGGAAACCATAAAAATCCTAGAAGAAGCTATAGACAGCAAAATAGCAGACACTTGTTATAGCAATATCTTCACCAACACAACTCCTAGGGCAATGGAAACTAAGGGGAAAATAAACAAATGGGACTATATGGAAATAAATAGCTTCTGCACAGCAAAAGAAACCATCAACAAAACAACAAGAAAGCCCACTGCATGGGAGAATATATTTGCCATGTTATCTCTAATAAGGGTTTAATCTCCAACATTTACAGAAAAGTCATACAACTTAACAAAAAGAAGATAAACAACCCAATCAAAAAATGGGCAAAGGACCTAAATAGACACTTTTTGAAAGAAGACATACAGAAGGCCAAGAGACATATGAAAACATGCTCACAGTCACTAATCATCTGAGAGATGCAAATCAAAACAACAATGAGATACCATCTCACACCTGTCAGAATGGTTATCATCAAAAAATCAAATAAAAAGTGCTGGAGAGGATGTGGAGAAAAAGGAACACTCATGCACTGCTGGTGGGAATGCAGACTGGTGCAGCCACTGTGGAGAACAGTATGGCGTTTCCTCAAAACTGTAAAATGGAACTTCCATTTGACCCAGTAATCCACTTCTAGGGATATATCCCAACAAATCAGAAACACCAATCAGAAAGGATATATGCACCCCTATGTTCATAGAAGCACAATTTATAGCAGCTAAGATTTGGAAACAGCCTAAGTGTCCATCAGCAGATGAGTGGATTAGGAAACAGTGGTACATCTACACTACTGGAATGGAATACTAATGGAATACTACACTGCTGTAAAAAAGAAGGAATTCTCACCATTTTCAACAGCATGGATGAACCTGGAGAGCATCATGCTAAGTGCACTAAGCCAGATGGAGAAAGATAAATATCACATGATCTCACTCATTTGTAGAATATAATGGACAACATAAACTGATGAACAAGAATAGATCCAGAAGCAAATGGTAGGGGAGAGGGGGTTAGAGACCAACTAAAGGACTTATATGCATGCATATCAACATAATCAATGGGCATAATCCTGGGATGGTGGGAGCTTGACCAGGGTGGGAATGGCTTGAAGGGGGCTCAATTGGGGGAAAAGGAGACATATGTAAAACTTTAGACAATAAAAATAAATAAATAAATAAACAGCTTTTAAGAGGCCCATAGAGGTGGGAGTTCTTGTCCCAGATGTTGGATTTTCAGCAGATTCTTAGCATGGAAAGAAAACAGAACTGTGCAAGAACAAACTAATATTTGCTTTAGCTTGTTCCTTTGCCAGCCAACTACCACATTGCTGGCTTAACTCAAAGCACTTTTCAGAATGGAGTGGACATGCACCCCCAGCCGGCCCCGCCCCTGATGGGCCTCCATCAGCCTGATGCCAGCAGCCCTTCCTCCTGGCTGGTCCCACCCCTGATTGCCCCCCACTACCTTAATAGGGGGCAGGCATACCCAACCAACCTCTGGCAGTCCCTCCCCACAGCCAGCCTCACCCAAGATGGGCCCCCACCACCCTGATTGGCCCAGAGCCCCTCCCCCAGCCAGCTCCACCCCCAATTGGCGCCCCAATTCCAATCAGGAGCAGGGCTGGCCGCCAACCACCCATAGGCCCTCCTCCAGGCCGCTGGCCCCCTCTCAGCCCCCCCCATTTGGGGGTGGGGCCGGCTGGCCCACTGCCCACAGCCCCTCCCCATGGCCATCCCCATTCCAATTAGGGGGGCAATTAGGGATTGGCCTCACCAGTCAATAACCCATGGCCCCTTCCCCCAGCTGCCCTGGCTTTGC
>NW_006282376.1:2760-9529 GCF_000327345.1 Myotis davidii
AAGCCAGTGACCAGAACGCAGTAATGACCAGAAGGACTGGTCGCTTTGACGCCCACTGTGGCAAGCAAACTGGCCCTATTCGGGGGTGGGGCCAGCCATCCCGCCTCCTGCAGCCCCTCCCCCCAGCCGGCCCCGCCCCTGATGGGCCTCCATCAGCCTGATGCCAGCAGCCCTTCCTCCTGGCTGGTCCCACCCCTGATTGCCCCCCACTACCTTAATAGGGGGCAGGCATACCCAACCAACCTCTGGCAGTCCCTCCCCACAGCCAGCCTCACCCAAGATGGGCCCCCACCACCCTGATTCCCACAGCCCCTCCCCATGGCTGGTTCCACCCCCAATTGCTCTCCACACCCCAATCGGAGGCAGGACCCACTGTCCAATTGCCCACAGCCCCTCACCCCTGCTGGCCCAGCCCTGATCTGCCAATTGGGGCTGGGCCAGCCGGACCCCACTGGTGCATGAATCATGCACTGGGCCTCTAGTATAGTCAATAATATTCTAATAACTATGTATGGTGTCAAATGGGTACTAGATTTATCTGAATGATCACTTAGTAAGTTACATAATGTCCAATCACTGTGGTATACACCTGAACTAATATAATACTGTATGTCAACTGTAATTGAGAAGTAAAAAAATGATTTAAATAAAAAATAAATAAATAGCAGGTTTGGGTTTGGGTGATGATAAATGCAGTTCGAACAATGTGCCAGACCCTGTTATAATCACAACCCCAAGACTTTCTAATCCACATCTGACCTCCAAACCTTAGTCATACGTTCAATGGGGATCCCCAGCTGCAATCACTAGTGCCCAACCAACATCAAGACTTCTTATTGGTCCTGGAGTAAGTCTCTTTAGCAATTTGAACTACTCCTAGTGTAGCCATAGCAAGGGCACAGGCTCTTTATATGGTAGATAGGTGGTGGACTTGGGTAGCTGTGCCACCAGTATCTTCTCCACATGTTCCATGGGTAGATGTCACAAATGATTCACTGATCCTATAGCTTTCCTAGCAAGTTCCCCAGTGAAGTTCTACCTCTAGCTCTTTGAATCCAATGATGCACTACAGCTTCTCTGCCTCATCCCACTCTATCTGCACCAATAGTGCCTCTAAGCTGCAGCCCTCCTTGGACTTCGCTGGGCCCTTTGGAGGCTATGGTTTCTCTAATGAATTTTAGGCTCAACTGAAGCATCAAGCTGGATGTTTGTGGTCTATGTTCTCCAGCGGATGCCTGAAAGGACCAGGTCACAAAATCCAGAAATGCATGAAAGCTAATATTCATGTAGCAGATATGACCCAGGAGGTATAGGAGAAAGGAAGAAGCCACCAGAGAAATTCTCCTTGTGTCTTCTATCTATAAGACATTCTATGTGCCCAAACAATGGCTGCATTTTTCAATGTAGATGTGGTTAGTTTGATGTAGTAGTTTTTAGGGCTACTGTAACAAAGTACCACAAACTGGGTAGTTTAAAACACCTAAAATTTATTCTATTACATTTCTGGAGGCCAGAGTCTGAAATCAAGGTATTGATTGACAGGGCTGTGCTACCTCTGAAGCCTCTAGGGGAGGATCCTTCTTTGCCTCTTTCGGCATCTGGTGGCCCTATGTGTTTCTTTGCTTATGGCTGCATCACTCCAGTCTCTGCCTCTGATTTCACATAGGCTTCTCCCCACTGTGTCTGTGTCTCTGTGTGTCCTTCCTCTTCTTATAAGCACCCCAAACACATTGGACTTAAGGCCCACACTAATCTAGTAAAACTTCCTCTTAACTAGTTATATCTGCAAAGACCCTACTTCCAAGTAAGGTCACATTTGCAGGTACCTGCGGTTAGGACATCGGCATATCGTTTAGAGGGGCACAGTTCACCCCACAGCACTAGGTAATGTACCACATTGCATTTGCTTCCTGCCTTCCCAGCCTCATTTACCATTTTTCTTTCACTCTTTGCTACCTTAGAATAGCACTTCCCAACAAAGTATTATCATATGCATTTTGACTCAGGATGTGTTTCCTAGGATATCCATGCAAACTCAAGCTTGTTGCATTTGGGACATCCAAGTGAAGAGATATTTATCAGCTGGTTAAAACTGAAGAACCTGGGAAAAGTGTGGACAGGAAAAAATAAATTGTAGCAAATATCTATTTTGTACGTTCTGTATTCCTTGCTCTACTTCTGATAACATTACCTTGCTTTTCCTTTAGAAAGCTGTGCCTCTAATTCATTGTGGTCCTGGAGAACTGGCAATTACAGACCACCACTACCACCCCAAATTCATTGAGTATTGCATTGAATAAGCATATGACTCCAGTTGGATTTACCAGAGCCCTTCCCTTCTATAATAATAAAAGCATGATGTGCTAATTAGGCTTGATGTCCTTCGGGACAAAGCCAGGACTGCAGCCACAGGATTGAGGCAGCTGCCATGGCTGTGAGGAAGAGAGCTAGGCAGCCACCACAGCTGCAAAGGCCTACTCTTGCACGAATTTTGTGCATTGGGCCTCTAGTCCTATATAATAAAAGCCTAATATGCTAAGTGTCTGGTCATCCGGTCATCTGTTCAGCCAATCAAAACATAATATGCTAATGATATGCTAAGGCTGCTCAACCACTTGCTATGATACCCAGTGACCACCAGGGAGCAGACGCTCCAACCAGTAGGTTAGCTTGCTGCTGGGGTCCGGCTGATCGGGACTGAGCAAGACGGGCCAGACACTCCCTGGAGCCCCCCTGCGGTCACTCCTTAGCTGGCCAACCTCCCGCGTCTCTCCAGTCCCAATCACGCACTGGTGGGTCCCTCCGCCTGGCCTGTGCCCTCTTGCAATCCGGGAACCCTCAGGGGATGTCAGAGAGCTGGTTTTGGCCTGATCCCTCACACCAGTCTGAGGGACCCCACTCGTGCATGAATTCATGCACTGGGCCTCAAGTGAAATAATGATAATGAGAGAGTGAAGTTCTTTCTTTCCTCCAAAGTGATTATCTAGGGTGATAAAACCTTGAGCTATCTACAACCATTTATCTGCCTCCACCCCACTGCTTGAAGAAGGCTGCAATAGAAGAGAATGAGCCCAACACAGATGGAGAAACAGAGCCAGAGAAGAAAATGGAGGGAGAGAAAGGCCTGACAACATCACTTGAGTCCCCAGATCCAGAAATGCTTGAGGTACATGCCTCTTGTATACTGGCCAAAAAAGTCTCTATATTTTTGCTTGAGCAAGTGTGAGTTGAGCTTCTATCACATGAATCCAAGGTCCTCACTATGTAAATGTCATCATGATTAGATACTAACAGAACAAATTAGATGCAAAAGTATGTGGCCTGAAAGAGCAGGGAATAGGGTAGGAGCATTTGAGCAGAAGTCAGAGAAAGGATTAAAGGAGACTGAAGAGTAGTTACCAGAGAGATAAGAAAACAAGGGGAGTGAGGTCATGGAAGACAAAGGAAATAAGATTTGTGTGTAGGGAGTCCTCAGCAGTGTCAAGTGCTACTGAGAGATCAAACAAAAAAGAAATGTCCTTTTGAATTAGCAATAGCATATCCTGGTGATCTTGCTGAAAGCAGCCTCCATGGACAAGAGGGCGTAGAAGTTTGATGACCAAGGGTTGAGGGGTAAGTAAGGAAGAAAGTGGACAGAACGAGTATAGAAAACACTCAAGAAATTTGCTTGTGAAAAGGAAGGGAAAAAAAGAGGGGATGACAGCTGGAGAGCAAGCACATGTGAAGTGTCAATGAAGGTTGTTTATTTTGTTGGGTTTTTAAAAAGATAACAAAGAATTGGGCATATTTAAATGTTTATTGAAGACACCAATAGGGAAGTAAAGATTGCAGCTATAAGCAAGGGTGGGAAAAGAATGGTCCCATGGAAGGTGAGGAGCTAGAATTTAGAGCAGCGATTTTCAACTGGTGTGCCTCAAGAGACACTCGGGTGGGCTGCGAGAATTTTTAAAACATGCAATACCTGACTATTTAGTCAGGGGCACTGACCTCTTTTCCTTTAGATTGTCAAATAAAAAATGACAACAGCCAACACAACAACAGCCATTTGGTATGAATGAGTTAAAATTATATCTATTTTTCTGTCAGATCAGTAAACAACATAATGTTATTTTTTGGTGTGTCACAGAATTTTAGTAATTAGTTTATTGTGCCATGCAATGGAAAGGGTTAGAAATCATTGGTAACAGGAGGGTAGGAAGGAAATGTAGGTACAAGATTAGACAGGTGTAAGGTTTGATGGCAGGAAGTTGGAGGAATTCTATCTGTAAAATAGCAGCACAGTTATTGCTGATGGTGATGGGGGCTGACAGGTAACAGACAGGGGAATGATGGAGCTGGAGGTTTGGAGAGGACTGGAATGGCCTGTTTGGAGAACAGGAAACAGAAGACCCTAAAGAAACACAAAGGGATTACTACACATGTGGAGGGATCAATTGACTACAGACCATGTACAACAGCCCCAGGGCACATGGCTATGCAATACTTTGAAGCAGTGCTCAGCAGTGTCAGTACAAGCATGAAGAAGGCAAATGGTTGAGGCCAAATAGGGTTGGGTTTTTCCAGGACTATAAGACAGTGCAATAGAAGTTCTTGGAAAGCTGGGTCAGGAGGGAAGGGGAGATAGGAGGAGGCTGAGAGGGGCTCAAAGTGGGAGGAAAGTCTAGGACCTGGAAGTTCTTGAATGGCTGAAGGACACGTGTCTTAGAGGGCATGTGTTCAGGCACAAATCACTCACATAGCTCCTACCTGAAACTTACCAGGGACCACCACCTGCCCCAGTGCCTTCCATTTGTGATTTTGGCCTCCTCAAATAGAGTATGAGTTCCTTGATATGCAGGGCTACTTGGCCATTGATGATACACAGATGATGATAGACAGCCAACAGAAGAGAGGAGAGAGAGAGTTGCATTGGGGAACATTTTCAATTCTTTCACGCATGAGGACTTTCCAGGTAGGAGTCCCCACTTTTATCACCATTGCATACAAACACACACAGACCCAGAGATACATGGTGTGTAGGATACAGGACTCTGGGGACACAGGCACTGAGGCCAGTGCAAGGGTTCACCATTAATGATTCTAAAGCCATCTTAACTTCGCTTTTTAACTGAGGCTTCAGCCTCACCTGGCTCCTCTCTTTTGTCAGGGCCTATGTCTACTCTCAGACATGAGACACCTGCCCAAACTCTGAGGACTGAATCAGCAGGCTCTACAGAGGTGACAGTCAAGGTCAACAGCTGAGCCCGCTGCCCTGGACCTGCACATGGGAAGCACTAACCTGAGGAATGCCAGCTGGCCTTGTCCACAGCCTGAGAACTAAACTAAGCAGCAGGATCCCAGTGGGGCCCCAGATGGGCCTGGGGGTCCACGTGGACAGTCCATCTAGATGATTCAGTTCTTAAACCCGCCCATAGTGCTCATTTTCTCTGACAGAAGAACTCCAACTTTTCCATATTTTGTCCAAAGAAAACAAGGCTAAGGGGAGAATAGGTGTGAGTAAATGAGAACCAGATGCCTGCATATGTCCCTTGACCATCATTCCCAGGGAAGTCAGCATTGGACCCCAAATAACTTAATTAGACCCAGAGCAAGGCAGGCAGCTCTGAATCGACAGTAGGATGGTGGTGAGAGAGGAGCAAGACATACGGGCTTTCTGGATCTCTTCTTGCCCACCAACAAAGAATACTCACATATTGCCAGTAAATCTACCTACGTAAGAGGTCTCTAAAAATCAGCCCTTCACAGCACCAGAAACATGAGCTTTTCCCATTGGCAGTTTCATACAGTGATCCTACCTAGAGAAACAACTCCCAGAGAAGGCTCTTGTGAGTCCTGAGCTTCTCTCCAGGCCCTCAAGAAGTTGGGACAGAGGAAATGAGGAGAGAGGGGATTTCCTGTTTTTGTGTTCTGGCTGCCCAGCCAGTTGCCAGCCTGGGCAGGACTGTGTGCTGCCACTGCCACTACTGTCCCATGGAGGCTACAAGCTTAGAACTGCTTCCTTCTATTCCCTCCACGCTGGCTAGGCCAACCCTGCAGCTGTTGGCAGGAGAGGGGCTGAGCTGCTACAGGTGCACAGCAGGCCTCCTGTGGGACAGAGGCGGGTGCCTGGGGGGCCTGAAGGACAACTTCCCCTCCAATGTCCATTTCAAGTGATATCCATCACTTCTGCCATATTCTATTCATTAGAAGTGAGTCACTAAATCCAGCCCACACAAGGAAACCAATACCAGGAGGCGAACATCATTAGAGGCTGTTTCAGAAGCTGCCTACCACATCCATTAATTCATTCTGCAGTTAGTTAGTGAGGACCTGCTGTGTGTCAATGTGCTGAGTGGAGGATAAACCAAAACAATCACTGTCACTGGGATATTAAGCACACCTATTAATTAAAGAAACACACAAATGAATATCAAATGTCAAAACTAGGAAAACCAAGATGGCGGCATAGGTAAACACTGGAGTTTGCTGCCTCGAACAACCACTTCAAAAATACAACTAAAAGACAGAATGGACATCATCCAGAACCACAGGAAGGCTGGCTGAGTGGAAGTTCTACAACTAGGAAGAAAGAGAAAAACATACCGAGACTCAGAGGAGGCGCAGTGCTGAAGTAAAATACAAAGGTGCAGAGTGCATGCGGAGCGGGCTGGCGGCTGAGGGCTCGGTTGTCTTTTTCAATCGGGAGGGAGTCTCAGGCTCTGGGCTCCAGTTTCAGGTGAGTCTCTGGGGACCCCGACTCAAACAGGAGAAGCGGGGCTGGCCGGCCTTG